>NC_068359.1:42273572-42408466 GCF_020536995.1 Dreissena polymorpha | reverse complement strand
TGCAGCCACCAATGCGAATTGGCCCCCGGTCAAATTTCTAAATAAAGAGAACATTGCTCAAGTAAGCACCATTTTGTATGCCTAAATAATAATGAATGTGAGGTTTAGTTGTGGTGATTTTTCTAAGAAATGGATTTGTAATTTATCTCAAAACAATTGGTATTTTAATCTATAGTGTCATACAGGTATTTAGAATTATGCAATTCAAAACAGCTGTAATGTTTGGCTCCTTCAGTGGGCCTGTTTGGATTAATTTGAAAGGGCCGTACAGACATTACAACTTTAAATACAAAAACTTAATCCTTTCAAGACCCTGCAAATTTTCTCCATTGCTGTTTAGTACATTGGTAGTTGTACCAATGTAAAAATCATGGTTCCAAGTACATTGGCTTCTGCTCTGGAAAGTGGTCAGTTTGTTTTGAAAGTTATGATTAAAAGGCTTCGGAACCACACACCATTTGTCATGTTGTTGATTAAGAAATCATCAATACTAAAACATTTTCCCCAACTCATTTGATTTGAATGTTACTGATTTTTCAGAAGGCACAGCCCAACCATTCTGGAAATGTGCTTGGTTTATTTTCAGATTTGCGAGGTGACCAGTTTCCAGACATTGGTTCGCTCTTGCTTGTGTACGAGATTGGCCGAGACTAAAAAACTGTATGTGCCACCTTAAGGTAAAACGACAAATTTCCAAAATGATCAAACACCCATGAAACATGCTTTTGCTTACTTATATATTCCTAAGGTTTTGTTTTTTAACAGAGTGTTTGCCCTTAACACTATTGTATGACCATACTGTTCGTAAATCAAGGGAGGTAATTCGGAATCATGTTTACTGGTTTCTGCAATTCTCAAACAGTTCTGTATGAAGAATGTTTCAATATGTAGCCGGGATGGACAACTTACTACTCTGTGGTGAAGAAGGGCTTTATTTTCATATAATGTCAAAAATTATAGCAAACAATATAAGAATCCAGTCAAAACGATGATTCAAAATGGCCGTTTGGCAGAATTTAGTACTGTTAAGGACCTATGGCCTGGTAACAATCTTGTTAACATTGTTTCCATGTTAACAATGTGCATGCTTTCGCATTGAAATCAGTGTGGAATGTTGTTTATTTCAGGTTTTAGTCATTGGCTTGTAAGGCAAGATAGTCCCTGGAGAAGAACTAAAGTACGTCAACAGCCTTGTCAGCGGAAAGACACTCCGTTGCAGTTACTGAAGGTAAAACGACATCTTCAGTGGGCTAGGTAAATGTTGGCATGTTTGTCGGAATGTGTTTCCTGGTCTATACCAAATGTCCTGCGTGCTTTGTTTAATCTATAACAGCGCCATAACTTACTTTTCGCCATTATGCGCAATTCAACTGATGTTATTTATAAGCAAATAAAAAGTTATTGTGAAGAAGTGACTCTTGCAAGTGCCTCACATTGTTGTATGCCTTTTAACAATGATCTGAGCTTACTAGAAGTTTTACTTTTTCTGTTTCTAAGAAATATGGATTTATATTTATCTCAGATGTCAATTTTTGGCAATCATTAGTGTCATATCAGGGGTATTTCCTCAATATGTCAGCCCCAATTATTTATGCTGTGATTGGGTTATCTCCCTTGCATGGGCCTGTTTAAGGGATTACTACACAGGGGCCTTAAATGTTGTGTTTTACAACAGATTTAAGGTACAAATGCTTAACTTGCCTTTCAAGATCATGCTAAGCATGCAATTTATTTATATTTTTATTACTTTAAGCAAAAACATGTGCATTTGTTGTGAGAGCTGTAAAATCTAAGCAACGCCAAGTATTTATTGGCTCAAAACTGTGTGTTTTTGTGTTGCTTCTTTGATAAGTTATTATTTAAAGGCTGACCAAGTCACCTGCACTACCATTTGTCATCTCAATGTGATTAAGACTTCATTTAATTGTTGCAATATGTTTCTGTGAGTAGCTTTTCACTACCATGACTTCTACAATGACCCTGAAAATGGCATAGAAAAAATAGGGAAAACAGGGGCGGATTAAACGCTTTATAAATAACAAACAAGCCTTCAGACTTGGTCAAGAATGTATTATATTTGCTTGTTTTTGTCCAAATTTCAAGAAAACAAGTCCATATTCTGCAGTTCTAAGACTTTGCTGGCCCTTAAGGCTGCACACCACACTTTTTAGCCACCAATGCGAATTGGCCCCGGTCAAATTTCTAAATAAAGAGAACATTGCTCAAGTAAGCACCATTTTGAGTGTCTAAATAATAATGAATGTCAGGTTTGAGTTGTGGTGATTTTTCTTGATGTTTGTAAGTTACCAAAACATTGGTATTTTAACTATAGCTGCATACAGGAAGTAGAATTAATGCAATTCGAAAACAGGTGTAATGCTGGCTCCGGTCAGTATTTCTGTTGGAAATTTGAAAGGGCGTACAGACATTGAACTTTTACAAAAACTAATCCTTTGACCCCCAATTTTCTCCATTGCTGTTTAGTACTTGGTAAGTTACCAATGTAAAAACATGGTTTCCAGGCACCTTGCTTCTGCAGAAAGTGGCAGTTTGTTGTTGAAACTGGCTTAAAAAGGCTCGGAAACACACAGAATTCTCATGTTTTGATTTGAAATCATCAATACTAAAACATTTTGCCCCAACTCATTTGATTTGAATGTTACTGATTTTTCAGAAGGCACAGCCTCAACCATTCTGGAAATGTGCTTGGTTTATTTTCAGATTTGCGAGGTGACCAGTTTCCAGACATTGGTTCGCTCCTGCTTGTGTACGAGATTGGCCGAGACTAAAAAAACTGTAGTGTGCCACCTTAAGGTAAAACGACAAATTTCCAAAATGATCAAACACCCATGAAACATGCTTTTGCTTACTTATATATTCCTAAGGTTTTGTTTTTTAAACAGTGTTTTGCCCTTAACACTATTGTATGACCATACTGTTCGTAAATCAAGGGAGGTAATTCGGAATCATGTTTACTGGTTTCTGCAATTCTCAAACAGTTCTGTATGAAGAATGTGTTCAATATGTAGCCGGGATGGACAACTTACTACTCTGTGGTGAAGAAGGGCTTTATTTTCATATAATGTCAAAAATTATAGCAAACAATATAAGAATCCAGTCAAAACGATGATTCAAAATGGCCGTTTGGGCAGAATTTAGTACTGTTAAGGACCTATGGCCTGGTAACAATCTTGTTAACATTGTTTCCATGTTAACAATGTGCATGCTTTCGCATTGAAATCAGTGTGGAATGTTGTTTATTTCAGGTTTTAGTCATTGGCTTGTAAGGCAAGATAGTCCCTGGAGACGAACTAAAGTACGTCAACAGCCTTGTCAGCGGAAAGACACTCCGTTGCAGTTACTGAAGGTAAACGACATCTTCAGTGGGCTAGGTAAATGTTGGCATGTTGTCGGAATGTGTTTCCTGGTCTATACCAAAATGTCCTGCGTGCTTTGGTTAATCTATAACAGCGCCATAACTTACTTTTCGCCATTATGCGCAATTCAACTGATGTTATTTAATAAGCAAATAAAAAGTTATTGTGAAGAAGTGACTCTTGCAAGTGCCTCACATTGTTGTATGCCTTTTAACAATGATCTGAGCTTACTAGAAGTTTTACTTTTTCTGTTTCTAAGAAATATGGATTTATATTTATCTCAGATGTCAATTTTTTGGCAATCATTAGTGTCATATCAGGGGTATTTCCTCAATATGTCAGCCCCAATTATTTATGCTGTGATTGGGTTATCTCCCTTGCATGGGCCCTCTGTTTAAGGGATTACTACACAGGGCCTTAACTGTTGTGTTTTTACAACAGATTTAAGGTACAAATGCTTAACTTGCCTTTCAAGATCATGCTAAGCATGCAATTTATTTATATTTTTATTACTTTAAGCAAAAACATGTGCATTTGTTGTGAGAGCTGTAAAAATCTAAGCAACGCCAAGTATTTATTGGCTCAAAACTGTGTGTTTTTGTGTTGCTTCTTTGATAAGTTATTATTTAAAGGCTGACCAAGTCACCTGCACTACCATTTGTCATCTCCAATGTGATTAAGACTTCATTTAATTGCTTGCAATATGTTTCTGTGAGGTAGCTTTTCAACTACCATGACTTCTACAATGACCCTGAAAATGGCATAGAAAAAATAGGGAAAACAGGGGCGGATTAAACGCTTTATAAATAACAAACAAGCCTTCAGACTTGGTCAAGAATGTATTATATTTGCTTGTTTTTTGTCCAAATTTCAAGAAAACAAGTCCATATTCTGCAGTTCTAAGACTTTGCTGGCCCTTAAGGTAAAACGACAAATTTCCAAAATGATCAAACACACCCATGAAACATGCGTTTGCTTACTTATATATTCCTAAGGTTTTGTTTTTAACAGAGTGTTTGGCCCTTAACACTATTGTATGACCATACTGTTCGTAAATCAAGGAGGTAATTCGGAATCATGTTACTGGTTTCTGCACTTCTCAAACAGTTCTGTATGAAGAATGTGTTCAATATGTAGCCGGGATGGACAACTTACTACTCTGTGGGAAGAAGGCTTTATTTTCATATAATGTCAAAAATTATAGCAAAACAATATAAGATCCAGTCAAAACGAGTGATTCAAAATGGCCGTTTGGGCAGAATTTAGTACTGTTAAGGACCTATGGCCTGGTAAACATCTTGTTAACATTGTTTCCATGTTAACAATGTGCATGCTTTCGCATTGAAATCAGTGTGGAATGTTGTTTATTTCAGGTTTTAGTCATTGGCTTGTAAGGCAAGATAGTCCCCTGAGAAGAACTAAAGTACGTCAACAGCCTTGTCAGCGGAAAGACACTCCGTTTGCAGTACTGAAGGTAAAACGACATCTTCAGTGGGCTAGGTAATGTTGGCGATGTTTGTCGGAATGTGTTCCTGGTCTATACCAAATGTCCTGCGTGCTTTGTTTAATCTATAACAGCGCCATAACTTACTTTTCGCCATTATGCGCAATTCAACTGATGTTATTTATAAGCACAATAAAAAGTTATTGTGAAAGAAGGTGACTCTTGCAAGTGCCTCACATTGTTGTATGCCTTTTAACAATGATCTGAGCTTACTAGAAGTTTTACTTTTTCTGTTTCTAAGAAATATGGATTTATATTTATCTCAGATGTCAATTTTTTGGCAATCATTAGTGTCATATCAGGGGTATTTCCTCAATATGTCAGCCCCAATTATTTATGCTGTGATTGGGTTATCTCCCTTGCATGGGCCTGTTTAAGGGATTACTACACAGGGGCCTTAAATGTTGTGTTTTTACAACAGATTTAAGGTACAAATGCTTAACTTGCCTTTCAAGATCATGCTAAGCATGCAATTTATTTATATTTTTATTACTTTAAGCAAAAACATGTGCATTTGTTGTGAGAGCTGTAAAAATCTAAGCAACGCCAAGTATTTATTGGCTCAAACTGTGTGTTTTTGTGTTGCTTCTTTGATAAAGTTATTATTTAAAGGCTGACCAAGTCACCTGCACTACCATTTGTCATCTCAATGTGATTAAGACTTCATTTAATTGTTGCAATATGTTTCTGTGAGGTAGCTTTCACTACCATGACTTCTACAATGACCCTGAAAATGGCATAGAAAAAATAGGGGAAACAGGGGCGGATTATAACGCTTTATAAATAACAAACAAGCCTTCAGACTTGGTCAAGAATGTATTATATTTGCTTGTTTTTGTCCAAATTTCAAGAAAAACAAGTCCATATTCTGCAGTTCTAAGACTTTGCTGGCCCTTAAGGCTGCACACCACACTTTTTAGCCACCAATGCGAATTGGCCCCGGTCAAATTTCTAAATAAAGAGAACATTGCTCAAGTAAGCACCATTTTGAGTGTCTAAATAATAATGAATGTCAGGTTTGAGTTGTGGTGATTTTTCTTGGATGTTTGTAAGTTACCAAACATTGGTATTTTAACTATAGCTGCATACAGGAAGTAGAATTAATGCCAATTCGAAAACAGGTGTAATGCTGGCTCCGGTCAGTATTTTCTGTTGGAAATTTGAAAGGGCGTACAGACATTGAACTTTTACAAAAAATCTAATCCTTTGACCCCCAATTTTCTCCATTGCTGTTTAGTACTTGGTAAGTTACCAATGTAAAAACATGGTTTCCAGGCACCTTGCTTCTGCAGGAAAGTGGCAGTTTGTTGTTGAAACTGGCTTAAAAAGGCTCGGAAACACACAGAATTCTCATGTTTTGATTTGAAATCATCAATACTAAAACATTTTGCCCCAACTCATTTGATTTGAATGTTACTGATTTTCAGAGGCACAGCCTCAACCATTCTGGAAATGTGCTTGGTTTATTTTTCAGATTTGCGAGGGTGACCAGTTTCCAGACATTGGTTCGCTCCTGCTTGTGTACGAGATTGGCCGAGACTAAAAAACTGTAGTGTGCCACCTTAAGGTAAAACGACAAATTTCCAAAATGATCAAACACCCATGAAACATGCTTTTGCTTACTTATATATTCCTAAGGTTTTGTTTTTTAACAGAGTGTTTGCCCTTAACACTATTGTATGACCATACTGTTCGTAAATCAAGGGAGGTAATTCGGAATCATGTTTACTGGTTTCTGCAATTCTCAAACAGTTCTGTATGAAGAATGTGTTCAATATGTAGCCGGGATGGACAACTTACTACTCTGTGGTGAAGAAGGGCTTTATTTTCATATAATGTCAAAAATTATAGCAAACAATATAAGAATCCAGTCAAAACGATGATTCAAAATGGCCGTTTGGGCAGAATTTAGTACTGTTAAGGACCTATGGCCTGGTAACAATCTTGTTAACATTGTTTCCATGTTAACAATGTGCATGCTTTCGCATTGAAATCAGTGTGGAATGTTGTTTATTTCAGGTTTTAGTCATTGGCTTGTAAGGCAAGATAGTCCCTGGAGAAGAACTAAAGTACGTCAACAGCCTTGTCAGCGGAAAGACACTCCGTTGCAGTTACTGAAGGTAAAACGACATCTTCAGTGGGCTAGGTAAATGTTGGCATGTTTGTCGGAATGTGTTTCCTGGTCTATACCAAAATGTCCTGCGTGCTTTGTTTAATCTATAACAGCGCCATAACTTACTTTTCGCCATTATGCGCAATTCAACTGATGTTATTTATAAGCAAATAAAAAGTTATTGTGAAGAAGTGACTCTTGCAAGTGCCTCACATTGTTGTATGCCTTTTAACAATGATCTGAGCTTACTAGAAGTTTTACTTTTTCTGTTTCTAAGAAATATGGATTTATATTTATCTCAGATGTCAATTTTTTGGCAATCATTAGTGTCATATCAGGGGTATTTCCTCAATATGTCAGCCCCAATTATTTATGCTGTGATTGGGTTATCTCCCTTGCATGGGCCTGTTTAAGGGATTACTACACAGGGGCCTTAAATGTTGTGTTTTTACAACAGATTTAAGGTACAAATGCTTAACTTGCCTTTCAAGATCATGCTAAGCATGCAATTTATTTATATTTTTATTACTTTAAGCAAAAACATGTGCATTTGTTGTGAGAGCTGTAAAAATCTAAGCAACGCCAAGTATTTATTGGCTCAAAACTGTGTGTTTTTGTGTTGCTTCTTTGATAAAGTTATTATTTAAAGGCTGACCAAGTCACCTGCACTACCATTTGTCATCTCAATGTGATTAAGACTTCATTTAATTGTTGCAATATGTTTCTGTGAGGTAGCTTTTCACTACCATGACTTCTACAATGACCCTGAAAATGGCATAGAAAAAATAGGGAAAACAGGGGCGGATTAAACGCTTTATAAATAACAAACAAGCCTTCAGACTTGGTCAAGAATGTATTATATTTGCTTGTTTTTGTCCAAATTTCAAGAAAACAAGTCCATATTCTGCAGTTCTAAGACTTTGCTGGCCCTTAAGGCTGCACACCACACTTTTTAGCCACCAATGCGAATTGGCCCCGGTCAAATTTCTAAATAAAGAGAACATTGCTCAAGTAAGCACCATTTTGAGTGTCTAAATAATAATGAATGTCAGGTTTGAGTTGTGGTGATTTTTCTTGGATGTTTGTAAGTTACCAAAACATTGGTATTTTAACTATAGCTGCATACAGGAAGTAGAATTAATGCAATTCGAAAACAGGTGTAATGCTGGCTCCGGTCAGTATTTCTGTTGGAAATTTGAAAGGGCGTACAGACATTGAACTTTTACAAAAATCTAATCTTTGACCCCCAATTTTCTCCATTGCTGTTTAGTACTTGGTAAGTTACCAATGTAAAAACATGGTTTCCAGGCACCTTGCTTCTGCAGGAAAGTGGCAGTTTGTTGTTGAAACTGGCTTAAAAAGGCTCGGAAACACACAGAATTCTCATGTTTTGATTTGAAATCATCAATACTAAACATTTTGCCCCAACTCATTTGATTTGAATGTTACTGATTTTTCAGAAGGCACAGCCTCAACCATTCTGGAAATGTGCTTGGTTTATTTTCAGATTTGCGAGGGTGACCAGTTTCCAGACATTGGTTCGCTCCTGCTTGTGTACGAGATTGGCCGAGACTAAAAAAACTGTAGTGTGCCACCTTAAGGTAAAACGACAAATTTCCAAAATGATCAAACACCCATGAAACATGCTTTTGCTTACTTATATATTCCTAAGGTTTTGTTTTTTAACAGAGTGTTTGCCCTTAACACTATTGTATGACCATACTGTTCGTAAATCAAGGGAGGTAATTCGGAATCATGTTTACTGGTTTCTGCAATTCTCAAACAGTTCTGTATGAAGAATGTGTTCAATATGTAGCCGGGATGGACAACTTACTACTCTGTGGTGAAGAAGGGCTTTATTTTCATATAATGTCAAAAATTATAGCAAACAATATAAGAATCCAGTCAAAACGATGATTCAAAATGGCCGTTTGGGCAGAATTTAGTACTGTTAAGGACCTATGGCCTGGTAACAATCTTGTTAACATTGTTTCCATGTTAACAATGTGCATGCTTTCGCATTGAAATCAGTGTGGAATGTTGTTTATTTCAGGTTTTAGTCATTGGCTTGTAAGGCAAGATAGTCCCTGGAGAAGAACTAAAGTACGTCAACAGCCTTGTCAGCGGAAAGACACTCCGTTGCAGTTACTGAAGGTAAAACGACATCTTCAGTGGGCTAGGTAAATGTTGGCATGTTTGTCGGAATGTGTTTCCTGGTCTATACCAAAATGTCCTGCGTGCTTTGTTTAATCTATAACAGCGCCATAACTTACTTTTCGCCATTATGCGCAATTCAACTGATGTTATTTATAAGCAAATAAAAAGTTATTGTGAAGAAGTGACTCTTGCAAGTGCCTCACATTGTTGTATGCCTTTTAACAATGATCTGAGCTTACTAGAAGTTTTACTTTTTCTGTTTCTAAGAAATATGGATTTATATTTATCTCAGATGTCAATTTTTTGGCAATCATTAGTGTCATATCAGGGGTATTTCCTCAATATGTCAGCCCCAATTATTTATGCTGTGATTGGGTTATCTCCCTTGCATGGGCCTGTTTAAGGGATTACTACACAGGGGCCTTAAATGTTGTGTTTTTACAACAGATTTAAGGTACAAATGCTTAACTTGCCTTTCAAGATCATGCTAAGCATGCAATTTATTTATATTTTTATTACTTTAAGCAAAAACATGTGCATTTGTTGTGAGAGCTGTAAAAATCTAAGCAACGCCAAGTATTTATTGGCTCAAAACTGTGTGTTTTTGTGTTGCTTCTTTGATAAAGTTATTATTTAAAGGCTGACCAAGTCACCTGCACTACCATTTGTCATCTCAATGTGATTAAGACTTCATTTAATTGTTGCAATATGTTTCTGTGAGGTAGCTTTTCACTACCATGACTTCTACAATGACCCTGAAAATGGCATAGAAAAAATAGGGAAAACAGGGGCGGATTAAACGCTTTATAAATAACAAACAAGCCTTCAGACTTGGTCAAGAATGTATTATATTTGCTTGTTTTTGTCCAAATTTCAAGAAAACAAGTCCATATTCTGCAGTTCTAAGACTTTGCTGGCCCTTAAGGCTGCACACCACACTTTTTAGCCACCAATGCGAATTGGCCCCGGTCAAATTTCTAAATAAAGAGAACATTGCTCAAGTAAGCACCATTTTGAGTGTCTAAATAATAATGAATGTCAGGTTTGAGTTGTGGTGATTTTTCTTGGATGTTTGTAAGTTACCAAAACATTGGTATTTTAACTATAGCTGCATACAGGAAGTAGAATTAATGCAATTCGAAAACAGGTGTAATGCTGGCTCCGGTCAGTATTTCTGTTGGAAATTTGAAAGGGCGTACAGACATTGAACTTTTACAAAAAATCTAATCCTTTGACCCCCAATTTTCTCCATTGCTGTTTAGTACTTGGTAAGTTACCAATGTAAAAACATGGTTTCCAGGCACCTTGCTTCTGCAGGAAAGTGGCAGTTTGTTGTTGAAACTGGCTTAAAAAGGCTCGGAAACACACAGAATTCTCATGTTTTGATTTGAAATCATCAATACTAAAACATTTTGCCCCAACTCATTTGATTTGAATGTTACTGATTTTTCAGAAGGCACAGCCTCAACCATTCTGGAAATGTGCTTGGTTTATTTTCAGATTTGCGAGGTGACCAGTTTCCAGACATTGGTTCGCTCCTGCTTGTGTACGAGATTGGCCGAGACTAAAAAAACTGTAGTGTGCCACCTTAAGGTAAAACGACAAATTTCCAAAATGATCAAACACCCATGAAACATGCTTTTGCTTACTTATATATTCCTAAGGTTTTGTTTTTTAACAGAGTGTTTGCCCTTAACACTATTGTATGACCATACTGTTCGTAAATCAAGGGAGGTAATTCGGAATCATGTTTACTGGTTTCTGCAATTCTCAAACAGTTCTGTATGAAGAATGTGTTCAATATGTAGCCGGGATGGACAACTTACTACTCTGTGGTGAAGAAGGGCTTTATTTTCATATAATGTCAAAAATTATAGCAAACAATATAAGAATCCAGTCAAAACGATGATTCAAAATGGCCGTTTGGGCAGAATTTAGTACTGTTAAGGACCTATGGCCTGGTAACAATCTTGTTAACATTGTTTCCATGTTAACAATGTGCATGCTTTCGCATTGAAATCAGTGTGGAATGTTGTTTATTTCAGGTTTTAGTCATTGGCTTGTAAGGCAAGATAGTCCCTGGAGAAGAACTAAAGTACGTCAACAGCCTTGTCAGCGGAAAGACACTCCGTTGCAGTTACTGAAGGTAAAACGACATCTTCAGTGGGCTAGGTAAATGTTGGCATGTTTGTCGGAATGTGTTTCCTGGTCTATACCAAAATGTCCTGCGTGCTTTGTTTAATCTATAACAGCGCCATAACTTACTTTTCGCCATTATGCGCAATTCAACTGATGTTATTTATAAGCAAATAAAAAGTTATTGTGAAGAAGTGACTCTTGCAAGTGCCTCACATTGTTGTATGCCTTTTAACAATGATCTGAGCTTACTAGAAGTTTTACTTTTTCTGTTTCTAAGAAATATGGATTTATATTTATCTCAGATGTCAATTTTTTGGCAATCATTAGTGTCATATCAGGGGTATTTCCTCAATATGTCAGCCCCAATTATTTATGCTGTGATTGGGTTATCTCCCTTGCATGGGCCTGTTTAAGGGATTACTACACAGGGGCCTTAAATGTTGTGTTTTTACAACAGATTTAAGGTACAAATGCTTAACTTGCCTTTCAAGATCATGCTAAGCATGCAATTTATTTATATTTTTATTACTTTAAGCAAAAACATGTGCATTTGTTGTGAGAGCTGTAAAAATCTAAGCAACGCCAAGTATTTATTGGCTCAAAACTGTGTGTTTTTGTGTTGCTTCTTTGATAAAGTTATTATTTAAAGGCTGACCAAGTCACCTGCACTACCATTTGTCATCTCAATGTGATTAAGACTTCATTTAATTGTTGCAATATGTTTCTGTGAGGTAGCTTTTCACTACCATGACTTCTACAATGACCCTGAAAATGGCATAGAAAAAATAGGGAAAACAGGGGCGGATTAAACGCTTTATAAATAACAAACAAGCCTTCAGACTTGGTCAAGAATGTATTATATTTGCTTGTTTTTGTCCAAATTTCAAGAAAACAAGTCCATATTCTGCAGTTCTAAGACTTTGCTGGCCCTTAAGGTAAAACGACAAATTTCCAAAATGATCAAACACCCATGAAACATGCTTTTGCTTACTTATATATTCCTAAGGTTTTGTTTTTTAACAGAGTGTTTGCCCTTAACACTATTGTATGACCATACTGTTCGTAAATCAAGGGAGGTAATTCGGAATCATGTTTACTGGTTTCTGCAATTCTCAAACAGTTCTGTATGAAGAATGTGTTCAATATGTAGCCGGGATGGACAACTTACTACTCTGTGGTGAAGAAGGGCTTTATTTTCATATAATGTCAAAAATTATAGCAAACAATATAAGAATCCAGTCAAAACGATGATTCAAAATGGCCGTTTGGGCAGAATTTAGTACTGTTAAGGACCTATGGCCTGGTAACAATCTTGTTAACATTGTTTCCATGTTAACAATGTGCATGCTTTCGCATTGAAATCAGTGTGGAATGTTGTTTATTTCAGGTTTTAGTCATTGGCTTGTAAGGCAAGATAGTCCCTGGAGAAGAACTAAAGTACGTCAACAGCCTTGTCAGCGGAAAGACACTCCGTTGCAGTTACTGAAGGTAAAACGACATCTTCAGTGGGCTAGGTAAATGTTGGCATGTTTGTCGGAATGTGTTTCCTGGTCTATACCAAAATGTCCTGCGTGCTTTGTTTAATCTATAACAGCGCCATAACTTACTTTTCGCCATTATGCGCAATTCAACTGATGTTATTTATAAGCAAATAAAAAGTTATTGTGAAGAAGTGACTCTTGCAAGTGCCTCACATTGTTGTATGCCTTTTAACAATGATCTGAGCTTACTAGAAGTTTTACTTTTTCTGTTTCTAAGAAATATGGATTTATATTTATCTCAGATGTCAATTTTTGGCAATCATTAGTGTCATATCAGGGGTATTTCCTCAATATGTCAGCCCCAATTATTTATGCTGTGATTGGGTTATCTCCCTTGCATGGGCCTGTTTAAGGGATTACTACACAGGGGCCTTAAATGTTGTGTTTTTACAACAGATTTAAGGTACAAATGCTTAACTTGCCTTTCAAGATCATGCTAAGCATGCAATTTATTTATATTTTTATTACTTTAAGCAAAAACATGTGCATTTGTTGTGAGAGCTGTAAAAATCTAAGCAACGCCAAGTATTTATTGGCTCAAAACTGTGTGTTTTTGTGTTGCTTCTTTGATAAAGTTATTATTTAAAGGCTGACCAAGTCACCTGCACTACCATTTGTCATCTCAATGTGATTAAGACTTCATTTAATTGTTGCAATATGTTTCTGTGAGGTAGCTTTTCACTACCATGACTTCTACAATGACCCTGAAAATGGCATAGAAAAAATAGGGAAAACAGGGGCGGATTAAACGCTTTATAAATAACAAACAAGCCTTCAGACTTGGTCAAGAATGTATTATATTTGCTTGTTTTTGTCCAAATTTCAAGAAAACAAGTCCATATTCTGCAGTTCTAAGACTTTGCTGGCCCTTAAGGCTGCACACCACACTTTTTAGCCACCAATGCGAATTGGCCCCGGTCAAATTTCTAAATAAAGAGAACATTGCTCAAGTAAGCACCATTTTGAGTGTCTAAATAATAATGAATGTCAGGTTTGAGTTGTGGTGATTTTTCTTGGATGTTTGTAAGTTACCAAAACATTGGTATTTTAACTATAGCTGCATACAGGAAGTAGAATTAATGCAATTCGAAAACAGGTGTAATGCTGGCTCCGGTCAGTATTTCTGTTGGAAATTTGAAAGGGCGTACAGACATTGAACTTTTACAAAAAATCTAATCCTTTGACCCCCAATTTTCTCCATTGCTGTTTAGTACTTGGTAAGTTACCACTGTAAAAACATGGTTTCCAGGCACCTTGCTTCTGCAGGAAAGTGGCAGTTTGTTGTTGAAACTGGCTTAAAAAGGCTCGGAAACACACAGAATTCTCATGTTTTGATTTGAAATCATCAATACTAAAACATTTTGCCCCAACTCATTTGATTTGAATGTTACTGATTTTTCAGAAGGCACAGCCTCAACCATTCTGTAAATGTGCTTGGTTTATTTTCAGATTTGCGAGGTGACCAGTTTCCAGACATTGGTTCGCTCCTGCTTGTGTACGAGATTGGCCGAGACTAAAAAAACTGTAGTGTGCCACCTTAAGGTAAAACGACAAATTTCCAAAATGATCAAACACCCATGAAACATGCTTTTGCTTACTTATATATTCCTAAGGTTTTGTTTTTTAACAGAGTGTTTGCCCTTAACACTATTGTATGACCATACTGTTCGTAAATCAAGGGAGGTAATTCGGAATCATGTTTACTGGTTTCTGCAATTCTCAAACAGTTCTGTATGAAGAATGTGTTCAATATGTAGCCGGGATGGACAACTTACTACTCTGTGGTGAAGAAGGGCTTTATTTTCATATAATGTCAAAAATTATAGCAAACAATATAAGAATCCAGTCAAAACGATGATTCAAAATGGCCGTTTGGGCAGAATTTAGTACTGTTAAGGACCTATGGCCTGGTAACAATCTTGTTAACATTGTTTCCATGTTAACAATGTGCATGCTTTCGCATTGAAATCAGTGTGGAATGTTGTTTATTTCAGGTTTTAGTCATTGGCTTGTAAGGCAAGATAGTCCCTGGAGAAGAACTAAAGTACGTCAACAGCCTTGTCAGCGGAAAGACACTCCGTTGCAGTTACTGAAGGTAAAACGACATCTTCAGTGGGCTAGGTAAATGTTGGCATGTTTGTCGGAATGTGTTTCCTGGTCTATACCAAAATGTCCTGCGTGCTTTGTTTAATCTATAACAGCGCCATAACTTACTTTTCGCCATTATGCGCAATTCAACTGATGTTATTTATAAGCAAATAAAAAGTTATTGTGAAGAAGTGACTCTTGCAAGTGCCTCACATTGTTGTATGCCTTTTAACAATGATCTGAGCTTACTAGAAGTTTTACTTTTTCTGTTTCTAAGAAATATGGATTTATATTTATCTCAGATGTCAATTTTTTGGCAATCATTAGTGTCATATCAGGGGTATTTCCTCAATATGTCAGCCCCAATTATTTATGCTGTGATTGGGTTATCTCCCTTGCATGGGCCTGTTTAAGGGATTACTACACAGGGGCCTTAAATGTTGTGTTTTTACAACAGATTTAAGGTACAAATGCTTAACTTGCCTTTCAAGATCATGCTAAGCATGCAATTTATTTATATTTTTATTACTTTAAGCAAAAACATGTGCATTTGTTGTGAGAGCTGTAAAAATCTAAGCAACGCCAAGTATTTATTGGCTCAAAACTGTGTGTTTTTGTGTTGCTTCTTTGATAAAGTTATTATTTAAAGGCTGACCAAGTCACCTGCACTACCATTTGTCATCTCAATGTGATTAAGACTTCATTTAATTGTTGCAATATGTTTCTGTGAGGTAGCTTTTCACTACCATGACTTCTACAATGACCCTGAAAATGGCATAGAAAAAATAGGGAAAACAGGGGCGGATTAAACGCTTTATAAATAACAAACAAGCCTTCAGACTTGGTCAAGAATGTATTATATTTGCTTGTTTTTGTCCAAATTTCAAGAAAACAAGTCCATATTCTGCAGTTCTAAGACTTTGCTGGCCCTTAAGGCTGCACACCACACTTTTTAGCCACCAATGCGAATTGGCCCCGGTCAAATTTCTAAATAAAGAGAACATTGCTCAAGTAAGCACCATTTTGAGTGTCTAAATAATAATGAATGTCAGGTTTGAGTTGTGGTGATTTTTCTTGGATGTTTGTAAGTTACCAAAACATTGGTATTTTAACTATAGCTGCATACAGGAAGTAGAATTAATGCAATTCGAAAACAGGTGTAATGCTGGCTCCGGTCAGTATTTCTGTTGGAAATTTGAAAGGGCGTACAGACATTGAACTTTTACAAAAAATCTAATCCTTTGACCCCCAATTTTCTCCATTGCTGTTTAGTACTTGGTAAGTTACCAATGTAAAAACATGGTTTCCAGGCACCTTGCTTCTGCAGGAAAGTGGCAGTTTGTTGTTGAAACTGGCTTAAAAAGGCTCGGAAACACACAGAATTCTCATGTTTTGATTTGAAATCATCAATACTAAAACATTTTGCCCCAACTCATTTGATTTGAATGTTACTGATTTTTCAGAAGGCACAGCCTCAACCATTCTGGAAATGTGCTTGGTTTATTTTCAGATTTGCGAGGTGACCAGTTTCCAGACATTGGTTCGCTCCTGCTTGTGTACGAGATTGGCCGAGACTAAAAAAACTGTAGTGTGCCACCTTAAGGTAAAACGACAAATTTCCAAAATGATCAAACACCCATGAAACATGCTTTTGCTTACTTATATATTCCTAAGGTTTTGTTTTTTAACAGAGTGTTTGCCCTTAACACTATTGTATGACCATACTGTTCGTAAATCAAGGGAGGTAATTCGGAATCATGTTTACTGGTTTCTGCAATTCTCAAACAGTTCTGTATGAAGAATGTGTTCAATATGTAGCCGGGATGGACAACTTACTACTCTGTGGTGAAGAAGGGCTTTATTTTCATATAATGTCAAAAATTATAGCAAACAATATAAGAATCCAGTCAAAACGATGATTCAAAATGGCCGTTTGGGCAGAATTTAGTACTGTTAAGGACCTATGGCCTGGTAACAATCTTGTTAACATTGTTTCCATGTTAACAATGTGCATGCTTTCGCATTGAAATCAGTGTGGAATGTTGTTTATTTCAGGTTTTAGTCATTGGCTTGTAAGGCAAGATAGTCCCTGGAGAAGAACTAAAGTACGTCAACAGCCTTGTCAGCGGAAAGACACTCCGTTGCAGTTACTGAAGGTAAAACGACATCTTCAGTGGGCTAGGTAAATGTTGGCATGTTTGTCGGAATGTGTTTCCTGGTCTATACCAAAATGTCCTGCGTGCTTTGTTTAATCTATAACAGCGCCATAACTTACTTTTCGCCATTATGCGCAATTCAACTGATGTTATTTATAAGCAAATAAAAAGTTATTGTGAAGAAGTGACTCTTGCAAGTGCCTCACATTGTTGTATGCCTTTTAACAATGATCTGAGCTTACTAGAAGTTTTACTTTTTCTGTTTCTAAGAAATATGGATTTATATTTATCTCAGATGTCAATTTTTTGGCAATCATTAGTGTCATATCAGGGGTATTTCCTCAATATGTCAGCCCCAATTATTTATGCTGTGATTGGGTTATCTCCCTTGCATGGGCCTGTTTAAGGGATTACTACACAGGGGCCTTAAATGTTGTGTTTTTACAACAGATTTAAGGTACAAATGCTTAACTTGCCTTTCAAAATCATGCTAAGCATGCAATTTATTTATATTTTTATTACTTTAAGCAAAAACATGTGCATTTGTTGTGAGAGCTGTAAAAATCTAAGCAACGCCAAGTATTTATTGGCTCAAAACTGTGTGTTTTTGTGTTGCTTCTTTGATAAAGTTATTATTTAAAGGCTGACCAAGTCACCTGCACTACCATTTGTCATCTCAATGTGATTAAGACTTCATTTAATTGTTGCAATATGTTTCTGTGAGGTAGCTTTTCACTACCATGACTTCTACAATGACCCTGAAAATGGCATAGAAAAAATAGGGAAAACAGGGGCGGATTAAACGCTTTATAAATAACAAACAAGCCTTCAGACTTGGTCAAGAATGTATTATATTTGCTTGTTTTTGTCCAAATTTCAAGAAAACAAGTCCATATTCTGCAGTTCTAAGACTTTGCTGGCCCTTAAGGTAAAACGACAAATTTCCAAAATGATCAAACACCCATGAAACATGCTTTTGCTTACTTATATATTCCTAAGGTTTTGTTTTTTAACAGAGTGTTTGCCCTTAACACTATTGTATGACCATACTGTTCGTAAATCAAGGGAGGTAATTCGGAATCATGTTTACTGGTTTCTGCAATTCTCAAACAGTTCTGTATGAAGAATGTGTTCAATATGTAGCCGGGATGGACAACTTACTACTCTGTGGTGAAGAAGGGCTTTATTTTCATATAATGTCAAAAATTATAGCAAACAATATAAGAATCCAGTCAAAACGATGATTCAAAATGGCCGTTTGGGCAGAATTTAGTACTGTTAAGGACCTATGGCCTGGTAACAATCTTGTTAACATTGTTTCCATGTTAACAATGTGCATGCTTTCGCATTGAAATCAGTGTGGAATGTTGTTTATTTCAGGTTTTAGTCATTGGCTTGTAAGGCAAGATAGTCCCTGGAGAAGAACTAAAGTACGTCAACAGCCTTGTCAGCGGAAAGACACTCCGTTGCAGTTACTGAAGGTAAAACGACATCTTCAGTGGGCTAGGTAAATGTTGGCATGTTTGTCGGAATGTGTTTCCTGGTCTATACCAAAATGTCCTGCGTGCTTTGTTTAATCTATAACAGCGCCATAACTTACTTTTCGCCATTATGCGCAATTCAACTGATGTTATTTATAAGCAAATAAAAAGTTATTGTGAAGAAGTGACTCTTGCAAGTGCCTCACATTGTTGTATGCCTTTTAACAATGATCTGAGCTTACTAGAAGTTTTACTTTTTCTGTTTCTAAGAAATATGGATTTATATTTATCTCAGATGTCAATTTTTTGGCAATCATTAGTGTCATATCAGGGGTATTTCCTCAATATGTCAGCCCCAATTATTTATGCTGTGATTGGGTTATCTCCCTTGCATGGGCCTGTTTAAGGGATTACTACACAGGGGCCTTAAATGTTGTGTTTTTACAACAGATTTAAGGTACAAATGCTTAACTTGCCTTTCAAGATCATGCTAAGCATGCAATTTATTTATATTTTTATTACTTTAAGCAAAAACATGTGCATTTGTTGTGAGAGCTGTAAAAATCTAAGCAACGCCAAGTATTTATTGGCTCAAAACTGTGTGTTTTTGTGTTGCTTCTTTGATAAAGTTATTATTTAAAGGCTGACCAAGTCACCTGCACTACCATTTGTCATCTCAATGTGATTAAGACTTCATTTAATTGTTGCAATATGTTTCTGTGAGGTAGCTTTTCACTACCATGACTTCTACAATGACCCTGAAAATGGCATAGAAAAAATAGGGAAAACAGGGGCGGATTAAACGCTTTATAAATAACAAACAAGCCTTCAGACTTGGTCAAGAATGTATTATATTTGCTTGTTTTTGTCCAAATTTCAAGAAAACAAGTCCATATTCTGCAGTTCTAAGACTTTGCTGGCCCTTAAGGCTGCACACCACACTTTTTAGCCACCAATGCGAATTGGCCCCGGTCAAATTTCTAAATAAAGAGAACATTGCTCAAGTAAGCACCATTTTGAGTGTCTAAATAATAATGAATGTCAGGTTTGAGTTGTGGTGATTTTTCTTGGATGTTTGTAAGTTACCAAAACATTGGTATTTTAACTATAGCTGCATACAGGAAGTAGAATTAATGCAATTCGAAAACAGGTGTAATGCTGGCTCCGGTCAGTATTTCTGTTGGAAATTTGAAAGGGCGTACAGACATTGAACTTTTACAAAAAATCTAATCCTTTGACCCCCAATTTTCTCCATTGCTGTTTAGTACTTGGTAAGTTACCAATGTAAAAACATGGTTTCCAGGCACCTTGCTTCTGCAGGAAAGTGGCAGTTTGTTGTTGAAACTGGCTTAAAAAGGCTCGGAAACACACAGAATTCTCATGTTTTGATTTGAAATCATCAATACTAAAACATTTTGCCCCAACTCATTTGATTTGAATGTTACTGATTTTTCAGAAGGCACAGCCTCAACCATTCTGGAAATGTGCTTGGTTTATTTTCAGATTTGCGAGGTGACCAGTTTCCAGACATTGGTTCGCTCCTGCTTGTGTACGAGATTGGCCGAGACTAAAAAAACTGTAGTGTGCCACCTTAAGGTAAAACGACAAATTTCCAAAATGATCAAACACCCATGAAACATGCTTTTGCTTACTTATATATTCCTAAGGTTTTGTTTTTTAACAGAGTGTTTGCCCTTAACACTATTGTATGACCATACTGTTCGTAAATCAAGGGAGGTAATTCGGAATCATGTTTACTGGTTTCTGCAATTCTCAAACAGTTCTGTATGAAGAATGTGTTCAATATGTAGCCGGGATGGACAACTTACTACTCTGTGGTGAAGAAGGGCTTTATTTTCATATAATGTCAAAAATTATAGCAAACAATATAAGAATCCAGTCAAAACGATGATTCAAAATGGCCGTTTGGGCAGAATTTAGTACTGTTAAGGACCTATGGCCTGGTAACAATCTTGTTAACATTGTTTCCATGTTAACAATGTGCATGCTTTCGCATTGAAATCAGTGTGGAATGTTGTTTATTTCAGGTTTTAGTCATTGGCTTGTAAGGCAAGATAGTCCCTGGAGAAGAACTAAAGTACGTCAACAGCCTTGTCAGCGGAAAGACACTCCGTTGCAGTTACTGAAGGTAAAACGACATCTTCAGTGGGCTAGGTAAATGTTGGCATGTTTGTCGGAATGTGTTTCCTGGTCTATACCAAAATGTCCTGCGTGCTTTGTTTAATCTATAACAGCGCCATAACTTACTTTTCGCCATTATGCGCAATTCAACTGATGTTATTTATAAGCAAATAAAAAGTTATTGTGAAGAAGTGACTCTTGCAAGTGCCTCACATTGTTGTATGCCTTTTAACAATGATCTGAGCTTACTAGAAGTTTTACTTTTTCTGTTTCTAAGAAATATGGATTTATATTTATCTCAGATGTCAATTTTTTGGCAATCATTAGTGTCATATCAGGGGTATTTCCTCAATATGTCAGCCCCAATTATTTATGCTGTGATTGGGTTATCTCCCTTGCATGGGCCTGTTTAAGGGATTACTACACAGGGGCCTTAAATGTTGTGTTTTTACAACAGATTTAAGGTACAAATGCTTAACTTGCCTTTCAAGATCATGCTAAGCATGCAATTTATTTATATTTTTATTACTTTAAGCAAAAACATGTGCATTTGTTGTGAGAGCTGTAAAAATCTAAGCAACGCCAAGTATTTATTGGCTCAAAACTGTGTGTTTTTGTGTTGCTTCTTTGATAAAGTTATTATTTAAAGGCTGACCAAGTCACCTGCACTACCATTTGTCATCTCAATGTGATTAAGACTTCATTTAATTGTTGCAATATGTTTCTGTGAGGTAGCTTTTCACTACCATGACTTCTACAATGACCCTGAAAATGGCATAGAAAAAATAGGGAAAACAGGGGCGGATTAAACGCTTTATAAATAACAAACAAGCCTTCAGACTTGGTCAAGAATGTATTATATTTGCTTGTTTTTGTCCAAATTTCAAGAAAACAAGTCCATATTCTGCAGTTCTAAGACTTTGCTGGCCCTTAAGGTAAAACGACAAATTTCCAAAATGATCAAACACCCATGAAACATGCTTTTGCTTACTTATATATTCCTAAGGTTTTGTTTTTTAACAGAGTGTTTGCCCTTAACACTATTGTATGACCATACTGTTCGTAAATCAAGGGAGGTAATTCGGAATCATGTTTACTGGTTTTCTGCAATTCTCAAACAGTTCTGTATGAAGAATGTGTTCAATATGTAGCCGGGATGGACAACTTACTACTCTGTGGTGAAGAAGGGCTTTATTTTCATATAATGTCAAAAATTATAGCAAACAATATAAGAATCCAGTCAAAACGATGATTCAAAATGGCCGTTTGGGCAGAATTTAGTACTGTTAAGGACCTATGGCCTGGTAACAATCTTGTTAACATTGTTTCCATGTTAACAATGTGCATGCTTTCGCATTGAAATCAGTGTGGAATGTTGTTTATTTCAGGTTTTAGTCATTGGCTTGTAAGGCAAGATAGTCCCTGGAGAAGAACTAAAGTACGTCAACAGCCTTGTCAGCGGAAAGACACTCCGTTGCAGTTACTGAAGGTAAAACGACATCTTCAGTGGGCTAGGTAAATGTTGGCATGTTTGTCGGAATGTGTTTCCTGGTCTATACCAAAATGTCCTGCGTGCTTTGTTTAATCTATAACAGCGCCATAACTTACTTTTCGCCATTATGCGCAATTCAACTGATGTTATTTATAAGCAAATAAAAAGTTATTGTGAAGAAGTGACTCTTGCAAGTGCCTCACATTGTTGTATGCCTTTTAACAATGATCTGAGCTTACTAGAAGTTTTACTTTTTCTGTTTCTAAGAAATATGGATTTATATTTATCTCAGATGTCAATTTTTTGGCAATCATTAGTGTCATATCAGGGGTATTTCCTCAATATGTCAGCCCCAATTATTTATGCTGTGATTGGGTTATCTCCCTTGCATGGGCCTGTTTAAGGGATTACTACACAGGGGCCTTAAATGTTGTGTTTTTACAACAGATTTAAGGTACAAATGCTTAACTTGCCTTTCAAGATCATGCTAAGCATGCAATTTATTTATATTTTTATTACTTTAAGCAAAAACATGTGCATTTGTTGTGAGAGCTGTAAAAATCTAAGCAACGCCAAGTATTTATTGGCTCAAAACTGTGTGTTTTTGTGTTGCTTCTTTGATAAAGTTATTATTTAAAGGCTGACCAAGTCACCTGCACTACCATTTGTCATCTCAATGTGATTAAGACTTCATTTAATTGTTGCAATATGTTTCTGTGAGGTAGCTTTTCACTACCATGACTTCTACAATGACCCTGAAAATGGCATAGAAAAAATAGGGAAAACAGGGGCGGATTAAACGCTTTATAAATAACAAACAAGCCTTCAGACTTGGTCAAGAATGTATTATATTTGCTTGTTTTTGTCCAAATTTCAAGAAAACAAGTCCATATTCTGCAGTTCTAAGACTTTGCTGGCCCTTAAGGCTGCACACCACACTTTTTAGCCACCAATGCGAATTGGCCCCGGTCAAATTTCTAAATAAAGAGAACATTGCTCAAGTAAGCACCATTTTGAGTGTCTAAATAATAATGAATGTCAGGTTTGAGTTGTGGTGATTTTTCTTGGATGTTTGTAAGTTACCAAAACATTGGTATTTTAACTATAGCTGCATACAGGAAGTAGAATTAATGCAATTCGAAAACAGGTGTAATGCTGGCTCCGGTCAGTATTTCTGTTGGAAATTTGAAAGGGCGTACAGACATTGAACTTTTACAAAAAATCTAATCCTTTGACCCCCAATTTTCTCCATTGCTGTTTAGTACTTGGTAAGTTACCAATGTAAAAACATGGTTTCCAGGCACCTTGCTTCTGCAGGAAAGTGGCAGTTTGTTGTTGAAACTGGCTTAAAAAGGCTCGGAAACACACAGAATTCTCATGTTTTGATTTGAAATCATCAATACTAAAACATTTTGCCCCAACTCATTTGATTTGAATGTTACTGATTTTTCAGAAGGCACAGCCTCAACCATTCTGGAAATGTGCTTGGTTTATTTTCAGATTTGCGAGGTGACCAGTTTCCAGACATTGGTTCGCTCCTGCTTGTGTACGAGATTGGCCGAGACTAAAAAAACTGTAGTGTGCCACCTTAAGGTAAAACGACAAATTTCCAAAATGATCAAACACCCATGAAACATGCTTTTGCTTACTTATATATTCCTAAGGTTTTGTTTTTTAACAGAGTGTTTGCCCTTAACACTATTGTATGACCATACTGTTCGTAAATCAAGGGAGGTAATTCGGAATCATGTTTACTGGTTTCTGCAATTCTCAAACAGTTCTGTATGAAGAATGTGTTCAATATGTAGCCGGGATGGACAACTTACTACTCTGTGGTGAAGAAGGGCTTTATTTTCATATAATGTCAAAAATTATAGCAAACAATATAAGAATCCAGTCAAAACGATGATTCAAAATGGCCGTTTGGGCAGAATTTAGTACTGTTAAGGACCTATGGCCTGGTAACAATCTTGTTAACATTGTTTCCATGTTAACAATGTGCATGCTTTCGCATTGAAATCAGTGTGGAATGTTGTTTATTTCAGGTTTTAGTCATTGGCTTGTAAGGCAAGATAGTCCCTGGAGAAGAACTAAAGTACGTCAACAGCCTTGTCAGCGGAAAGACACTCTGTTGCAGTTACTGAAGGTAAAACGACATCTTCAGTGGGCTAGGTAAATGTTGGCATGTTTGTCGGAATGTGTTTCCTGGTCTATACCAAAATGTCCTGCGTGCTTTGTTTAATCTATAACAGCGCCATAACTTACTTTTCGCCATTATGCGCAATTCAACTGATGTTATTTATAAGCAAATAAAAAGTTATTGTGAAGAAGTGACTCTTGCAAGTGCCTCACATTGTTGTATGCCTTTTAACAATGATCTGAGCTTACTAGAAGTTTTACTTTTTCTGTTTCTAAGAAATATGGATTTATATTTATCTCAGATGTCAATTTTTTGGCAATCATTAGTGTCATATCAGGGGTATTTCCTCAATATGTCAGCCCCAATTATTTATGCTGTGATTGGGTTATCTCCCTTGCATGGGCCTGTTTAAGGGATTACTACACAGGGGCCTTAAATGTTGTGTTTTTACAACAGATTTAAGGTACAAATGCTTAACTTGCCTTTCAAGATCATGCTAAGCATGCAATTTATTTATATTTTTATTACTTTAAGCAAAAACATGTGCATTTGTTGTGAGAGCTGTAAAAATCTAAGCAACGCCAAGTATTTATTGGCTCAAAACTGTGTGTTTTTGTGTTGCTTCTTTGATAAAGTTATTATTTAAAGGCTGACCAAGTCACCTGCACTACCATTTGTCATCTCAATGTGATTAAGACTTCATTTAATTGTTGCAATATGTTTCTGTGAGGTAGCTTTTCACTACCATGACTTCTACAATGACCCTGAAAATGGCATAGAAAAAATAGGGAAAACAGGGGCGGATTAAACGCTTTATAAATAACAAACAAGCCTTCAGACTTGGTCAAGAATGTATTATATTTGCTTGTTTTTGTCCAAATTTCAAGAAAACAAGTCCATATTCTGCAGTTCTAAGACTTTGCTGGCCCTTAAGGCTGCACACCACACTTTTTAGCCACCAATGCGAATTGGCCCCGGTCAAATTTCTAAATAAAGAGAACATTGCTCAAGTAAGCACCATTTTGAGTGTCTAAATAATAATGAATGTCAGGTTTGAGTTGTGGTGATTTTTCTTGGATGTTTGTAAGTTACCAAAACATTGGTATTTTAACTATAGCTGCATACAGGAAGTAGAATTAATGCAATTCGAAAACAGGTGTAATGCTGGCTCCGGTCAGTATTTCTGTTGGAAATTTGAAAGGGCGTACAGACATTGAACTTTTACAAAAAATCTAATCCTTTGACCCCCAATTTTCTCCATTGCTGTTTAGTACTTGGTAAGTTACCAATGTAAAAACATGGTTTCCAGGCACCTTGCTTCTGCAGGAAAGTGGCAGTTTGTTGTTGAAACTGGCTTAAAAAGGCTCGGAAACACACAGAATTCTCATGTTTTGATTTGAAATCATCAATACTAAAACATTTTGCCCCAACTCATTTGATTTGAATGTTACTGATTTTTCAGAAGGCACAGCCTCAACC
Organism: Dreissena polymorpha; assembly: GCF_020536995.1. Lineage (NCBI taxonomy): Eukaryota > Metazoa > Mollusca > Bivalvia > Myida > Dreissenidae > Dreissena > Dreissena polymorpha. The sequence continues at coordinate 42,382,657 of NC_068359.1, read as the reverse complement.
ATTCTGGAAATGTGCTTGGTTTATTTTCAGATTTGCGAGGTGACCAGTTTCCAGACATTGGTTCGCTCCTGCTTGTGTACGAGATTGGCCGAGACTAAAAAAACTGTAGTGTGCCACCTTAAGGTAAAACGACAAATTTCCAAAATGATCAAACACCCATGAAACATGCTTTTGCTTACTTATATATTCCTAAGGTTTTTTTTTTTAACAGAGTGTTTGCCCTTAACACTATTGTATGACCATACTGTTCGTAAATCAAGGGAGGTAATTCGGAATCATGTTTACTGGTTTCTGCAATTCTCAAACAGTTCTGTATGAAGAATGTGTTCAATATGTAGCCGGGATGGACAACTTACTACTCTGTGGTGAAGAAGGGCTTTATTTTCATATAATGTCAAAAATTATAGCAAACAATATAAGAATCCAGTCAAAACGATGATTCAAAATGGCCGTTTGGGCAGAATTTAGTACTGTTAAGGACCTATGGCCTGGTAACAATCTTGTTAACATTGTTTCCATGTTAACAATGTGCATGCTTTCGCATTGAAATCAGTGTGGAATGTTGTTTATTTCAGGTTTTAGTCATTGGCTTGTAAGGCAAGATAGTCCCTGGAGAAGAACTAAAGTACGTCAACAGCCTTGTCAGCGGAAAGACACTCCGTTGCAGTTACTGAAGGTAAAACGACATCTTCAGTGGGCTAGGTAAATGTTGGCATGTTTGTCGGAATGTGTTTCCTGGTCTATACCAAAATGTCCTGCGTGCTTTGTTTAATCTATAACAGCGCCATAACTTACTTTTCGCCATTATGCGCAATTCAACTGATGTTATTTATAAGCAAATAAAAAGTTATTGTGAAGAAGTGACTCTTGCAAGTGCCTCACATTGTTGTATGCCTTTTAACAATGATCTGAGCTTACTAGAAGTTTTACTTTTTCTGTTTCTAAGAAATATGGATTTATATTTATCTCAGATGTCAATTTTTTGGCAATCATTAGTGTCATATCAGGGGTATTTCCTCAATATGTCAGCCCCAATTATTTATGCTGTGATTGGGTTATCTCCCTTGCATGGGCCTGTTTAAGGGATTACTACACAGGGGCCTTAAATGTTGTGTTTTTACAACAGATTTAAGGTACAAATGCTTAACTTGCCTTTCAAGATCATGCTAAGCATGCAATTTATTTATATTTTTATTACTTTAAGCAAAAACATGTGCATTTGTTGTGAGAGCTGTAAAAATCTAAGCAACGCCAAGTATTTATTGGCTCAAAACTGTGTGTTTTTGTGTTGCTTCTTTGATAAAGTTATTATTTAAAGGCTGACCAAGTCACCTGCACTACCATTTGTCATCTCAATGTGATTAAGACTTCATTTAATTGTTGCAATATGTTTCTGTGAGGTAGCTTTTCACTACCATGACTTCTACAATGACCCTGAAAATGGCATAGAAAAAATAGGGAAAACAGGGGCGGATTAAACGCTTTATAAATAACAAACAAGCCTTCAGACTTGGTCAAGAATGTATTATATTTGCTTGTTTTTGTCCAAATTTCAAGAAAACAAGTCCATATTCTGCAGTTCTAAGACTTTGCTGGCCCTTAAGGCTGCACACCACACTTTTTAGCCACCAATGCGAATTGGCCCCGGTCAAATTTCTAAATAAAGAGAACATTGCTCAAGTAAGCACCATTTTGAGTGTCTAAATAATAATGAATGTCAGGTTTGAGTTGTGGTGATTTTTCTTGGATGTTTGTAAGTTACCAAAACATTGGTATTTTAACTATAGCTGCATACAGGAAGTAGAATTAATGCAATTCGAAAACAGGTGTAATGCTGGCTCCGGTCAGTATTTCTGTTGGAAATTTGAAAGGGCGTACAGACATTGAACTTTTACAAAAAATCTAATCCTTTGACCCCCAATTTTCTCCATTGCTGTTTAGTACTTGGTAAGTTACCAATGTAAAAACATGGTTTCCAGGCACCTTGCTTCTGCAGGAAAGTGGCAGTTTGTTGTTGAAACTGGCTTAAAAAGGCTCGGAAACACACAGAATTCTCATGTTTTGATTTGAAATCATCAATACTAAAACATTTTGCCCCAACTCATTTGATTTGAATGTTACTGATTTTTCAGAAGGCACAGCCTCAACCATTCTGGAAATGTGCTTGGTTTATTTTCAGATTTGCGAGGTGACCAGTTTCCAGACATTGGTTCGCTCCTGCTTGTGTACGAGATTGGCCGAGACTAAAAAAACTGTAGTGTGCCACCTTAAGGTAAAACGACAAATTTCCAAAATGATCAAACACCCATGAAACATGCTTTTGCTTACTTATATATTCCTAAGGTTTTGTTTTTAACAGAGTGTTTGCCCTTAACACTATTGTATGACCATACTGTTCGTAAATCAAGGGAGGTAATTCGGAATCATGTTTACTGGTTTCTGCAATTCTCAAACAGTTCTGTATGAAGAATGTGTTCAATATGTAGCCGGGATGGACAACTTACTACTCTGTGGTGAAGAAGGGCTTTATTTTCATATAATGTCAAAAATTATAGCAAACAATATAAGAATCCAGTCAAAACGATGATTCAAAATGGCCGTTTGGGCAGAATTTAGTACTGTTAAGGACCTATGGCCTGGTAACAATCTTGTTAACATTGTTTCCATGTTAACAATGTGCATGCTTTCGCATTGAAATCAGTGTGGAATGTTGTTTATTTCAGGTTTTAGTCATTGGCTTGTAAGGCAAGATAGTCCCTGGAGAAGAACTAAAGTACGTCAACAGCCTTGTCAGCGGAAAGACACTCCGTTGCAGTTACTGAAGGTAAAACGACATCTTCAGTGGGCTAGGTAAATGTTGGCATGTTTGTCGGAATGTGTTTCCTGGTCTATACCAAAATGTCCTGCGTGCTTTGTTTAATCTATAACAGCGCCATAACTTACTTTTCGCCATTATGCGCAATTCAACTGATGTTATTTATAAGCAAATAAAAAGTTATTGTGAAGAAGTGACTCTTGCAAGTGCCTCACATTGTTGTATGCCTTTTAACAATGATCTGAGCTTACTAGAAGTTTTACTTTTTCTGTTTCTAAGAAATATGGATTTATATTTATCTCAGATGTCAATTTTTTGGCAATCATTAGTGTCATATCAGGGGTATTTCCTCAATATGTCAGCCCCAATTATTTATGCTGTGATTGGGTTATCTCCCTTGCATGGGCCTGTTTAAGGGATTACTACACAGGGGCCTTAAATGTTGTGTTTTTACAACAGATTTAAGGTACAAATGCTTAACTTGCCTTTCAAGATCATGCTAAGCATGCAATTTATTTATATTTTTATTACTTTAAGCAAAAACATGTGCATTTGTTGTGAGAGCTGTAAAAATCTAAGCAACGCCAAGTATTTATTGGCTCAAAACTGTGTGTTTTTGTGTTGCTTCTTTGATAAAGTTATTATTTAAAGGCTGACCAAGTCACCTGCACTACCATTTGTCATCTCAATGTGATTAAGACTTCATTTAATTGTTGCAATATGTTTCTGTGAGGTAGCTTTTCACTACCATGACTTCTACAATGACCCTGAAAATGGCATAGAAAAAAAAGGGGAAAACAGGGGCGGATTAAACGCTTTATAAATAACAAACAAGCCTTCAGACTTGGTCAAGAATGTATTATATTTGCTTGTTTTTGTCCAAATTTCAAGAAAACAAGTCCATATTCTGCAGTTCTAAGACTTTGCTGGCCCTTAAGGTAAAACGACAAATTTCCAAAATGATCAAACACCCATGAAACATGCTTTTGCTTACTTATATATTCCTAAGGTTTTGTTTTTTAACAGAGTGTTTGCCCTTAACACTATTGTATGACCATACTGTTCGTAAATCAAGGGAGGTAATTCGGAATCATGTTTACTGGTTTCTGCAATTCTCAAACAGTTCTGTATGAAGAATGTGTTCAATATGTAGCCGGGATGGACAACTTACTACTCTGTGGTGAAGAAGGGCTTTATTTTCATATAATGTCAAAAATTATAGCAAACAATATAAGAATCCAGTCAAAACGATGATTCAAAATGGCCGTTTGGGCAGAATTTAGTACTGTTAAGGACCTATGGCCTGGTAACAATCTTGTTAACATTGTTTCCATGTTAACAATGTGCATGCTTTCGCATTGAAATCAGTGTGGAATGTTGTTTATTTCAGGTTTTAGTCATTGGCTTGTAAGGCAAGATAGTCCCTGGAGAAGAACTAAAGTACGTCAACAGCCTTGTCAGCGGAAAGACACTCCGTTGCAGTTACTGAAGGTAAAACGACATCTTCAGTGGGCTAGGTAAATGTTGGCATGTTTGTCGGAATGTGTTTCCTGGTCTATACCAAAATGTCCTGCGTGCTTTGTTTAATCTATAACAGCGCCATAACTTACTTTTCGCCATTATGCGCAATTCAACTGATGTTATTTATAAGCAAATAAAAAGTTATTGTGAAGAAGTGACTCTTGCAAGTGCCTCACATTGTTGTATGCCTTTTAACAATGATCTGAGCTTACTAGAAGTTTTACTTTTTCTGTTTCTAAGAAATATGGATTTATATTTATCTCAGATGTCAATTTTTTGGCAATCATTAGTGTCATATCAGGGGTATTTCCTCAATATGTCAGCCCCAATTATTTATGCTGTGATTGGGTTATCTCCCTTGCATGGGCCTGTTTAAGGGATTACTACACAGGGGCCTTAAATGTTGTGTTTTTACAACAGATTTAAGGTACAAATGCTTAACTTGCCTTTCAAGATCATGCTAAGCATGCAATTTATTTATATTTTTATTACTTTAAGCAAAAACATGTGCATTTGTTGTGAGAGCTGTAAAAATCTAAGCAACGCCAAGTATTTATTGGCTCAAAACTGTGTGTTTTTGTGTTGCTTCTTTGATAAAGTTATTATTTAAAGGCTGACCAAGTCACCTGCACTACCATTTGTCATCTCAATGTGATTAAGACTTCATTTAATTGTTGCAATATGTTTCTGTGAGGTAGCTTTTCACTACCATGACTTCTACAATGACCCTGAAAATGGCATAGAAAAAATAGGGAAAACAGGGGCGGATTAAACGCTTTATAAATAACAAACAAGCCTTCAGACTTGGTCAAGAATGTATTATATTTGCTTGTTTTTGTCCAAATTTCAAGAAAACAAGTCCATATTCTGCAGTTCTAAGACTTTGCTGGCCCTTAAGGCTGCACACCACACTTTTTAGCCACCAATGCGAATTGGCCCCGGTCAAATTTCTAAATAAAGAGAACATTGCTCAAGTAAGCACCATTTTGAGTGTCTAAATAATAATGAATGTCAGGTTTGAGTTGTGGTGATTTTTCTTGGATGTTTGTAAGTTACCAAAACATTGGTATTTTAACTATAGCTGCATACAGGAAGTAGAATTAATGCAATTCGAAAACAGGTGTAATGCTGGCTCCGGTCAGTATTTCTGTTGGAAATTTGAAAGGGCGTACAGACATTGAACTTTTACAAAAAATCTAATCCTTTGACCCCCAATTTTCTCCATTGCTGTTTAGTACTTGGTAAGTTACCAATGTAAAAACATGGTTTCCAGGCACCTTGCTTCTGCAGGAAAGTGGCAGTTTGTTGTTGAAACTGGCTTAAAAAGGCTCGGAAACACACAGAATTCTCATGTTTTGATTTGAAATCATCAATACTAAAACATTTTGCCCCAACTCATTTGATTTGAATGTTACTGATTTTTCAGAAGGCACAGCCTCAACCATTCTGGAAATGTGCTTGGTTTATTTTCAGATTTGCGAGGTGACCAGTTTCCAGACATTGGTTCGCTCCTGCTTGTGTACGAGATTGGCCGAGACTAAAAAAACTGTAGTGTGCCACCATAACGATTTTACTATCAGATATATTAACGCGTGTTTCCGTTACACAATCGATTTAAAAGTGGAGCAATGTGTCTGGAAATAATCGGATTAACTAACGTCGTGAATACAGTTAAATGGATTTTATCATGGTAAGTCAACGTTGTAAGTGTGGTACAGTTTTACAAGCTTGACATCCTAACTCGAAATCAAAACGTTAGGTTGGGGCGCATGTGTAAAGTTGACCAACTTTTATTTAATAATTGTGTAATTCTGCTCATGACTCATGTTAGTCGAGTACAGTCCACTCGCCGATAACGGGCCAGTATACAGAAAACGCATGCATGTAAATAAATCAAGCACAACTAGAGACTGAAATAACTATCACATTGAATGATATTTCATCTGCATTTAACCTGCACACGATTTCATCTTTGTGTTTGGAACTTACAGATTTTGCTGCCTGTATTTGTTTACATGTGCTTCCGCCATTAGCGGGCTAGTTTGGTCAATAACGAGTCATGTGATGTATAGATTGTGGGGTTTTTCTCAAAGTCGATTTTACCTGTCAAAACAGTCAAAAAGTAAACAGTGATTGTCATTGCCATCATGTAAGAATTAAATACTTATATAATGGTATCTAAAGAAAGATTCTGGGCATAATTATTAAGAGAAAACTAATAAAATATTATGCTTGTTTATTTAAACAGATATATAATGTCAATAAAATATTCAAAGGTTAACAAAATATAGGTCTGTATAGATACATATATTTATATACCGAGATCAAAGATTACTACTTGTAATCAATAGAAAAAATACCAAAACAAAGCGACTGAAATTAACATTTTAAATGCTTAGCTTAATCAATACTGACTAGATTAAACAGAGATCACACATATCTATATCCTGAGGTCAAAGATTACTTCTTGTAATCAACATACAAAATAAAAGAAATAATACAAAATTAAAGAAATAAGTGATTGGAACTAACATTATTTGCCAATCAAAACTTACCAGGTAATCAACAGAGATCAAAGATTACTGCTTGTAATTTAAAACACATGCAAAGAAATACTCGGAGTAGCTACAGCAGAACAAGTTCCATGGCCGTCCCTTCAGGGATACTTTTGAGCAGTTCTGAAAGTTTATTATATTGTGCCTCAATATCAGAATGTGTGATAATGTAATTACATGGAAGCACTACACCCCCTCCTTCTTCCTTTAGTGCCGGCCAAGGAGGAAAGCTTGGGACAGGTTCTCCAGTCACCTCTGCTACAATGCGTCCACTCTCCATTAAAGGCCGGAAGAATCCTGCCAAATTTCTTGGGACATGGCCAATGGGTAGACCGGCCACATCTTGAAGTTTAAGCTGCCTCTTTTCATCCGTAATAAGTGAATGCATATGGTCTGGAAAAGTATCTAATTCTGGTAACCATACCAAACTGGCACACTCATCATGAATGTTAGTGTATTCTGGCTGGACTAGTAACTGAGTAGGGGGTGTGGTATTGGGTGGTCTTATTTGGAAAAAATTGTATCCCTTAAAAACAGAGTTTCTTAATACCATTTCCTTTTTTGTTGGTGCCAAAACCATGGAATCATCTGGTTTCTGTAATGAAATGAACACAAATTTATAGAGCGAACCATACATACAATATTATGCATATTTACATAGTTGTTATGACAGTGCACTAATACAAGTTATTAAAATATGTACATGGCTAGCCACTTGTACTTTTGATATTTTACATGTAATATTTTAGTATGGTTTAATTATTCTTACTTTAGTGCATAACTATTATATGTTTTCTAAAGAGAATGAAATATAGTCAATGGCATGTATGAGTTTGTGTTTTATAATTATCATGTCTAATTTTAATGTACTTTCATTTTGAAAACATGATTATCTCTTCGAAAGTATCTGGACAGTGGATTTTTTTTTAATCAGCCATCATTTTATTATCACTAACTATAGATTATGATGGACTGCTTATTACTTCTAAACGCAATCTGGACAGGTGAAAGGCTCATCTTCATCCACACGTTCAGTTAGGCAACCTGCATGTACCCATCCGTCACATTGGTCGCACTGTATCCATAGTTGATTTTCACCTGATGTGATATCTTCCACCCATGTGGTTAGACAAGCTTTACAGAAGTCCTTCGACATACTTGATCCTGTTGTTTCTTCTTGGGGAACAACATTTTCCACTTTTCTTTTTAAGCACCCTTTACCTTTTAAGGGTCCTTTACCTTTCTTAGGATTTGCAGCTGAGCTCCCTTTCTTTTTTTCTGTTTTCTTAGAAATTTGGGCTTGTTTTTTCAGGTACGCCGCTTTTGCCTTAAGCTCTCTTTCTGTAAATTTGGTAATTTTTTCTAACTGTTTCAGTGACATTGTACGAATACTTTCTGTTGAGGTCAGATTGTCTGGCAAAGTGTTCAACAGTGTTTTCCGGACTGGTTTCAATGTTTCTGGAGCCTGAGGTTAACAAGAGCTTCTCTTAATACAGGTGAAACCAGACAGGATGAAGTGGATGGCGGTGTGGACAGAAGTGACACGATGTCAGGTGTTACACCCGATGACGTCTGTGTGGCTTGTAATGCAGCATCTGCTAGCATGTGCAGTCCAGTATGATGACCAGATGAACTACTCCCTTGTGAAGATGATGGGGGTTCAGCTGTCTTGTGCACTTTACTGTGCAGTTTCTTATAGACCTCAAAACAGGGTGACTGTGTTTCAATGTCATAGTTTTCCTCTATTCTTGTCCTGTACTTCTTTAGAACTGGTGTGGACAAAGTCTCTTCAAATACCTCTAGAGCACCCTTTGCCTTATGTTGACCAGGCGAACATTCCATGGGCATGACTTGTGACACTCTTCCAGAAGTTGACGGTTGTTCTTCTGGTTTGGAAGTGAAGAACGTTCTTCCAGGTTTCAGGATTTCATCAGTTATAACAGATGCATCTACCGGGTATATACCAGAGGATCGGAATGCATTAATGACTGTTAGAGGTTTGTAGAAATTGAGAAATGCCTCTGTCAATTTCTCGGCAAACACCTCCTTGCCAATCGATCTTCCAGGATTTTCCCTACTGTACTTTCTTGCAACCAAATGCCACTTTGATTTCAATGGCCCGAAGACGCCTTTGTCCATTGGCTGCATCAGGTGGGTGGCATTAGGCACGATCCTGTACAACTCTATCCCCTTGCTCTTTGCATCCATGAACACTTTGTGATCAACATGACTACTGACACTGTCTAGCAACAAGACAACAGGACGATCAGTTCCAGCGTGCTTATCAAAATGGTCAATGAATTTTCCAAATGTGACAGCATCCATCCAACCTTTCTTGGTGTAAGCGATGGCTGATCCCTCAGTAGCTCCATTCAATGGATTGTACGACCTTGGTTTAGTTCTGGAAATACTAAAAATGGTGGCATTATCTGTCCATTAGCACAACCACAGTACATAACTGTAAGTCTTTCTTTCCCTGCAGTTATGTGGGGCACTGACAAATCTCTCCGAGCAGGACCAAATACCCTTTGATTTGTTACTTCCCATATTGAAACCAGTTTCATCTGCATCCCATATACGAGAAGGCTTATCAATGCACTCTTTGTTCACCAGGAAGTTTCTAAATTTCAAATACCAATTGTCAGTGACATCCTTGGTAACTTTTGAGCGCTTCAGCTCAAGTGGAGTTTCTGTGCGAATGTCTATGAAGATTTGAGTTCCTATTCATGAAAGCAATGTACCAACTGTAACCTGGTCTACCATCAGTGAAAGGCGTTTTCCTTTTCTCCCGTTTTACTACGTCCTGAACAAAATCCAGGAATTCACATGTTCTGAGGCCCATGCCTCTCTGCGCCATCTCACTTAACCATGAGGCCATATTCTCCTCCTCTTCTTTAGTGAAAATAGTAGCTGGACCTTTCACCTTATCTATGTCAGTTTCACCAGAATATCTCCTCTGTAAAAAGCTATATGATAGATTGCATTCACGGGCAGCTTTTCTTAAAGACATACTTTCATTACATACGCTATAAAGGGCTCTCCGTACAGCCATCGTCTTCCTCGGACTCATCCGCTTCCCTTTCAGTTTGTATTTATTGGATACTGCCTTTGCAGATTTCTGTGCAGGGCTGGAGTGCACATGTTGGACTACCTTCTTTTTCTTACAAGGCATCTGAAACCAGAATAAATACAAGATGTGTTTGTGAAACACTATGTCCCCTATATATTTGACCTTTGACCATGAAGGATGACCTTGACCTTTCAAACTCAAAATGTGGAGTTCCATGCATGAGAAGTTGTTATGAATCTATAGTGTACATTAAATGAGCGATTTTGACTCATATATTTGACCTTTGACCTTGAAGGATGACCTTGACCTTTCACCGCTCAAAATGTGCAGCTCCATGAGATACACATGCATGCCAGATATGAAGTTGTTATCTTCAATATTACAAAAGTTATGGCAAATGTTAAAGCTTGACGAAAACCAACAGACAGGGCTAAAACAATATGAGCCCCAGTATAGACTTGGGGGGGGGGGGGGGGGGAAATAATAACATTCAATTCATATCAAGAGGTTTGAAACAAACATTCCTATTTTGAGCTTTCCATCTCATGGACCTACAAGACACAAGAAACTTTATTTAACTTTTTTTATAAACAATTAACAATAGCTATCAAAGCCTTTTACAGTTTAAACAATGGGTAATTTGCAATAAAATGTGTCTATGAATGTCATACATGCCAGAAAATGTCAAAATGTAACGTTGTGAAATCTATGTGAAATGCAGAACAGCTCTAATAAGTAGTGTTCAACCTACATTCTGTAATTCAAACATTTGTGAGACGACCCCTCACCTGATGAAACTGACGATTCGCTAAGGGCAAAATTAGGTCAATTTACTTTCATGTCAGCAGGCCATTAAACAAGCAACTGATCAGGGAAATAATATGATGGAGGAAAGTGCATACCTTGACCCTGCTTTTAAGCAACAATTTTATTGTTCGCTGAAAATCACCGTAAGGAAACACGAGGTGAACTTCTGCCTTTCAATTTAAAACGAGGCTCTGAATCTGGATCAAAAAGACGCCGTGTTTGCATTTCATCTACCAAGATCAATACACGTTAATTGACAACAACCATTTTCAGTCTGCAAAAGTCAAAGTGAAAGACCTCAACGACTGATGCATTATAATTTTAAAGGCATGCATTAAATAAAATTTCCATTCTGTTGAATATTGTCTGATTCGTTAAGGGCTACGATTCGTTATCGGCGAGTTGACTGTAACCTAATTCAAGCAATTAGGTTACTACACATGATAGAACTCTATCTATTGAGTGGCTTGATATGTGATGGCCAATTCATCATGCTAAAAAACTTTTTTATGAAGATTTAAAAGTTACACATTTAGACAATTAGAGCACACATTTATCGAATGTTATGTGGTAAACAAATGCATTGTATTTGCGTTCACAAAATAAGTACACCTTACACATTTTGCACATTTTGTAAGTTTTAGTAACAACATAGAATAAAATAGCATGTTATATGATGGACAACTGTTATAAACTTGGATACATACATGTACATGTACATAAAAATGAGCAATATATATATACTGGCTTACATGTAAATAAAATATGACGTTTACTAATGACGTTTATTTGATTCTTATGTTTGCAATACACCTAATAAATGTATGTATATGTGAAATGAATGCATGCCAGTTAAAAAGTAACATAGCATTTATTTAGTTTTATCATTTAAATATCTTTATATTGTTAATGTGAAAAGATATAAAAAAAACAGCTGCATAAATCAATCAAGCCCTATTACCATGACATCAATGTCCTAAATTTGATTAAAATGATAATTAATAAATTAATTTTTGAATGCATAAAATGTGTGTCTTCTAACCTCTGATATTTAAAATATTTTTTCCATATTTCGAATGCGCCCAATGATTACATTAACTAGCATTTCATCTATTTTGTAAAAAAAATAACACTGAGTTAAAAGCAGTTCCATATATAGTGAAGAGCTTACTTAATACACTGCATGTCTCAATTTCAGCTGACATATCGGACAGCTGAGAAACTTTGTGTCTGCACATTTTGAACATTGTGTGGAAAATATGTGAACGGTGCCCATGGTACAAACTAGGGATTGAGTTTTCTAGTTAGCATTTCCGTAAGTATTGTATGAGGTGTTGCTAAAAAACATCATAATTAGCCAAGCCTTATCAACTGGACAAAAAATGGCAGCACCTGATGTAATCGTGTTCTTTATTGTAGAATCTGGGTTGCTGATGTTATTGACACACGTTTTCAACTAATATTAGTAACCCCATAGGTGTTTTATGGGAAGCGGATATTCCCTTTTCATCAGCATGTAATTTAAGTATATTTTGTGGGTTGAATGAACAATCCAATAACAATCTATTATTATATTTGTTCGATTGTGTTGTTTGAAGAATCTGAAACGACAACATGTCATTTTGCCTTAAGTAAGATTGTAGCTGTAGTAGTTTCAATATTGTTCTTTTCGAAAGTGGTAGTTCGAAGTACTTGAACGTAAATAATTTAATAAAAACACAACGTTCCTAATGTGTATTAGCTCGCATGGGCACAACGTGCCCACGACGTGCTAATGGTGAGCTTTTGTGATCGTCTTTTGTCAGTTGTGCGTCGTGCATTGTCAACATCTAACTTGTAAACAATCTAGAGGCAATATTTTATTCAAATCTTCATGCAACTTGGTCAGACAAAATTGTCCAAGCCGAGTTTGAAAATGATTCGGTCCTTTAAAAAAATATGGTCGCACGGGGGCGAGGAATTTCCCTTAAACGGCTATTGTAAAATCTTGTTAGAAGTCTAATTTATAGCCCAAATTTCATGAAACTTGTTCAGAACATTTGTTCTAATTATGTCTCGGCTGAGTTTGAATAGGTTTCGGTCCATTGAAAACCATGAGCGCCAGGGGACGGGCAGTTTTCCTTATATGGCTATAGTAAAACTTTGCGAATGCTCTAAAGGCCCACATGTATCGGTCAATCTTCATAAAATGTGGTAAGAACATTTGTCCAAATGAAATCATGGCAATGTAAGAAACAAGGTGATGTGGGCTGAAAGCTGTCACTTTTTTGTCCAATCTGCATGAACCTCGAACAGAACATTTGTTCTGACCAAGTTTCATGAATATTATAAATAAGAAACCTTGTTAACACTCTAGAAGTAACAGTTTTAGTCCAATCATCATTAAACTTGCTAAGAAGATTTTTTTCTAATGGTATCTAGGCCCATTTCAAAGTTGTTTCCGGTCTGTTGAAAACGGGATGTTTTCCTTATATGGTTAAATATCTCTTTCGTCTGCCCAAAATCAGGTAAGGCTTGGAAAAGGACAACCCCTGTGATTTTGAAACGCGGTATTGCAAAAGTCTTTTTGATTTGCAAATAGACTAAAAATGATACAACTAAATCATCGTAATAATTCGAAATTATTCCAAAACAAAATCATAACACAAGCCAGGGTTTTTTTTGGCCCGATTTTATAGCCGAAATTCGGCTATGTTCCCAATCCCAAAAAGTATACTTTTTTCCCAAAATGTGGCAAAAAATTCCCAATTTAAAAAAAAAAAAAAAAAAAAATTTTTTTTTTGTTTTTTTTTAGAAAGAAGTCTTATGTGTATTTTATCTCAATTTTAATTCAATTACATCTAACAAAGTATTATATGATTTTTTTCTTTTAATTTGAATGATTATGAAGAGCTAAATCAAATTTAGTATTTCCCTAATCAGTGAACTTTTCGTGTGGAAAAAAAGGCTAATGAATTTATTTTCCCAATTTCATGAAAATACAGATAAAATTCCCAATTCCAAAGCCATGGGCTATCTTCCCAAAAAGTGGAAAAAAAAACCTGCAAGCAGATCAGATCAATACATTTTCTTTGTGTCTCAGATTTTCTTTGGGTCTCAGATACGCTCAACATGGCCTTTGGACTTTGGATCTCTTGTTGTAGTTCTGGCTTATAAATGTGTTTTTCTATTGTATGCGCGTGTTTGCGACTTTCTTCAAATCTGCTTACTGCATGAACGATATGGAAAAATTCAGCCACACTAGTTATGACTTTCTGCGATTGATAAGTTAATAAAGTGTTATCAATCGTCATTAATGTGCTGACACCTCAAAACCTGCCGCCACTCAGTAAGGCAATATGCTGAAAGAATATGAATGTCTGTCATACGATTGTAACCTCTGTCAGACACCGAAAACACAGAAGAATAAGATCATACAGTTGATATACTATACTTTAATTTTGTTTATGTTTGATGATCAATATTAATTAAAACATATTCATAGTTGGCAGTGTAAAAGAGCACCTGTTTGCAAATGTGATAATTGATTAATGGATAATTTTTATTCCACAATAGATGGTGGGCGAGAGTTAAATTTGCTAAAACATTGCACAGGCCCTTAAGAACAGACATGGAAGAGTAAAAGCCTTTTCAAATGTTACCAGCAAACATGACGAGTGAGACGCGAATCAAATTTAATGTATTGTTTTCAATGTATTTTACTCAAAATCTGAAGAAGGTAAAACCAACTCATTTTTGTCGAGTAAATGCAATAACGTTCTTATGTTATTCTCTTGTATGTCAGTTCGTCGCCGGTCAATGAAAACTCTAATGCTTATCTCTATTAAAAGATAGCCAACGACAATGCATAAAATCGTAGGAAACCAATTTCCTCAGAGATAAAATTGACGTCAGTATTCCACGTAATTCGGCGGTTTAAACATACACTTTTCATATTTTACCCTCTTCTTATTTGTTAGAACTACTTTGCGAAAATTGTCGGTCGAACAGAAAGACGAATGGTCTAGAAGTAACAGTCGCATTTTTTGTAAGTTTTCGTCAGGCAGGTCTGACTGTCCAGCTGTTTTCGCAGTGTCTGAATGCGTGTGCTTATCTATATACCTCTTGCACTGTTTTCTATGGAGTGGCCTTTGTGTCAAAATGTTATTTAATCATGCTAACATTGTATTTTTTTGCATCTTATTATTATTACTTCACTTATAATTATTATTCTTGATTTGTCAAATGCATTTGTATACTAATGTTGATCTATTTATAATTGTTATTGTTAATTGCGTTTTAGCTCAATTGTGCACAACGTGCTCATGGTGAGATTTTATAAGCGCCTTTTGTCAGTCGTTAGTGGTGCATCGTCAACATTTACCTTGTTAAGTTTCATGAACACTGGACAATACATGTGGCCGCTTGAGTGCTAACGATACTCTCAAGCGGCTATTTTTGTTGTCCAAGATTCATGAAACTTGGGCAAAACATGTTTTTCTCTTGTTAACACTATTAAGGTCACATTTATGATCAAGCTCAATAAAACGTTGTCAGAACATTTGTTAAAAACTAGGTCAATAATTTCCAATTAAAAAAACTTGTTAACCGTCTAGAAAACACATTTATAGTACAATCTTCATGAAACTTGGTCTGAACTTGCTTTCTAATGATATATCAGTCGAGTTAAAAAATGGTTCCGGTCCGGTGAAAATTGTGGCTGCTAGGGGGGGTCCATTTATGGCTGTAAAGAAACCTTATTAACACTCTAGAACTCTTATTTTAAATGCAATCTCCGTGAAACAAAGTAAGAAGAATTGTTCGGTTGATATTAGGGCCAAGTTTGAAAACGATTCAGATCAAATGAAAAACAAAGACGCCAGTGGGCGAGGCAATTTTAATAACGCATGTAAGGCTATAGTGAAACTTTGTTAACACTCTAGAAATCACACTATCTATCGGAGAAGTTTTCCGTAGATGGCTATATTGAAAACTCGTAACAGTGTTTTTCTCACCATAATGGGAATGGGGCCAGGGCCCTTAGGATTGGGAAAATCGCGTGGTTATGACTTAAATAGGAATTTGGTGTTATTTTTTTTGCTAACAACTATTTAAACATTGAGAATAACAGTTATTTTGACCATTTTATTTACGAAGGATCAAGTAATATAGCTGGGCAACATATAATATAACACCGTATCCATGATTACCATAAATCATCATCGTCATCATCATCATCATCATCATATTCAATCATCATCATCATCATCATCATCGAGATACAATAAGAATGTGCCTTATTGTTCATGTCTTGTTAATTACTTCTTCTTCACTATAATCAACAACATTACCACCATAATAACCATAAAAATAATCAACATAATCACATAATATGAATAATCAATATCTTCCAATATGTAGCTGTTGTAAGTGTTGTTTTGTTCATAATATTCATGATCATCAACAACATCACTGCAATATGTGAACAACTGTGGTCGAACTAAAATACAAATATATTTAAATGAGATTGTCATTTTTTTATTGACATATTGTATTATTGTTGTTAAATAGGTGATGCTCAAGCCAAAACGTGATTGCCTTCAAGACTTAAAGCATTATGGCGAGTCTTGCTGATGTTTTCACAGAGAAAGAAAGAACAAACTGGCTAAAGGCATGGCTTGCGGTGGACATTGGTAAGTCTGGCTTGGATCAGTTCGCGGACAACGTGGCTAAAACTATACACGCCAATATATACAACACTATCTTGCCAAGTGTTTATGCGCCAGTTGCTTGCAATCTCTGTCTCACTGCAAACTTGCTAAAATGCCCCACACCAGGAATATGCAATAAACGAGGCGCGAACAACCCATGTAAGGTGCATGATACCGCGGCAAAACAACCACGGCAGTGCCCTGCTAACATGTGTAATAAAGTTTTTGACGAAATTAAAAATCTACACAAGTTTTCAAACCCTTCATGGAAAAATACAAGGGCGGAGCAATGGGAGTCAAATCCTTGGGAAATTGCCAAGGCGTATTTACCTCCGGACGGATATACTGAAAAGATTTCGGTGCAAGATACAGACTTCAACGGACTCATCAGTTTTATGATGAACTGTAAACATTTCGACAGCATGTTTTCATTCACCGTAGCTCCCGGAAATAACTATCCCCCATGTCTACTGACAAAGGTAAACACATTATAATTTATTATCATTAAAAATGAACTGTCTGTTCAGGTTAGTGTCTTATTTGTATATTAAACCTGGCTTAAATATTCTTCTTTTTTATACCACCTTCAAAGAAGGCGCAATATAGCTTGGTCAGTCTATGCGTTTTGCTGTCGGTGTGTCGGATGTCATTTTAAAATCCTGTCTTAGCCATAGCTGTGAAATTAATTGATGTGTTTTTAAATAATAATTTGGCACAAATGTAAACTTGCATAAGCGCATGTAATATCTGTCAATTAAACATTAAGGTCAAGGTTATAATAAGAGGTCAAATTTCGAATTCGGGCCTAAATTTTACCATGTAGGATGGGTTATCAAATAACTTAGCACAAATGTTAACCACAATAAGACAACGTCTGCAATGTAACACACTTCTCCCTACCTCGAATGGCTAAGCGATCAAAGGGTCAAATTATACCATATAACAGCTACAAAATACCTTTCTCAGCCATAACTATGCCATTTTTTATCGATTTTAAAATAACTTGGCACAAATCTAAACCATCATAAGATGACATGTCGCATGTGTAGCACCAATCTCCCTTACTCAAAGGGAAAGTCTACACTTCGAGGACAACAGTCAAATGTTTCCATTAAAATATGTATTGACTGTAACTTCAAGCATATAATTTTACAGGGACTGTCAACCACGAATGACGTAAAAAGAAAAGTTATAAAATACCGTATTTTTTTACAATTAATAGTTTATATTGATTAAAATATCACGATTTGTATATTACATTACTTGAAAAAAGTTCATATTTTCAGTATATTCGCTAATAAAATTGTGCGATGTGAAATCGAAAGTATATCGCGAAAATAGGTGACATAACGATATACACACTATAAGTAACACAAGTAGATTGGTCATTTTATATATATAATATAAACAATTCACTACGCATGCACAATTTGCATTCGTGGGTTTACCACGTGACAATGATGATCAATCTATTGGCGTTATTTATAGTTAACTGGTAGTTACCTGGTAGACATACCCAGTAAAATTTATTACCGAATATACTGAAAATATGAAAACTTAACAACCTTTTTCAAGTATAGTAATCAACCAGTCGTGATATTTTAATCAATATAAACTGATAATTGTAAAAATATACGGTATTTTACAACTTTTCTTTTCTTCGTCGTCGTGGTTGACAGTCCCTTTAATACTGAACACTTTTGGCGTAGTTCAAAACTAATACGATTAACAGAACAAAGTACAAAATGCTCCAGTTTGAAGTAAACATGAATTTGTTAATGTTTTCAGACGCGTTATTTTATGTTTTATTGACATGAAATGTTTGGATAATTGTGTATGAACAAGTGAAGCATATGAAGACAATAAGAACCATTTTAAACGTAAAACAATAAATAATCGGATTAATCGCAGAGCCATTATTACCAGCGAAACTAACCATAAACAATCCAAATGAATTTGGTCCAAAATATCGCTCTGGAATTTCCGCCCATGATACAAATAGATCATCATGTTATTATCAGTAAGTCTGATATGTACATAACGATTTCCGTGTTTAACGTTTCGCCGTAAAAACGCCGTAAAAGTGATGAAAACTGCTTCCGTATGCTTGATGCAAAGTATGGCATTAAGTTGGATGAATAACTGTGTTTGTATAACTTTTCATTCTGCAATCAATTAAAACATTAGAGAATTTCATTATTTGTATCATGTTCGTTCCGCCATTGGCGATACGATTTATAATTAATGTTGAGTGGACATCGCAATCTTAAATGTCAAGATGTTTATTTGGACAATTTTAAAGCATAATTCGAATCTTGGTTACGTGCAGCAAAAAATAGGTCTTAAAGTCCAATCCTGGAAAATAAAAATTGTAAACACTCTAGAGGCCACATATGTGACTTAAACTTGATTAAAATTGGTCGGAATGTTTATTTGAATCTTGATTAAACTTGGTCGGAATGATTTTGTGAGTTAGCCCTAAAGCTGATACAGCGAGCTGTGAAATGATTTAATGTTATATTATAAGCTTTGACAAACATTGTTAATAAAATGGAATTTTGTTTAAAGGTATTTGAGGATTTTCTTAATATTAAGCATTAAAGTAAGTTGCATTAAATTGCACAAACATTAAAATGGTTCTAACCCTGAATACCCATTTGCAAAAGATGGCCAAGAGAAAACAACATAAAAAGTAAAACCTTGCAAAAACATGAAAACATTCACCAATAAACAAATATTCAATCTACAAGTGACAAAATAAAATAAACCTTTCAAAATTAAATGATTATATTACTATAAAAATCACGAAAGAAGATAAATACAAAATTTGAGCATTTTTCGATGGCTATCTTTGATAAAAAAATCATAATTTCACTGCATAAATTTTAAGTTCCTGTTTCGCTTGAAATTGCATCTCCGTTTTCACAAATCAATATGATATAACCAAATATTGACCAAATTATTTTAGTGATACGTACATTCCCATATACCATTCGACGTGTCATAAATGTACGAAATAAGGTGATATCACAACAAGTTCATTACAGGTTTAAATCCTAAATATGTGATTTACCCAGTTACTCTCCTTTGAATGCACTGTTATTGATGATAGTTCAGTTAACTAGTGTGTATCATATGTGTTATTGTTATTCGAAGTTCGATTAGTTTATGCCCCATTTGTCTGTCTGTACGTCTGTCATTCTGTGCATAATTTTCTGTCTGAGCCATACGTTTGCCACATATTGATTAATTTCGAAATAACTTTGCTATAATTCCCCACCACAATAAGACGACGAGTTGCTTTTTATTTCCATTCCCGTAGCCTAAAGGTCAAGGTCACACAAAGTGATTAAACCTCAAATGTGGCCATATAATGTTTGATAAATCCTGTTTCAGCAATAACTTTGCCGTATCTTGAGGGATTATAAAATAACCTAACACAAAAGTAACTATCATAATACAATTTGTCTTGTGGAACAACTGTCACATTACATCAAAGGTCTAGGTAATAATTTGAGTCTTAATACCTAATTTCGCCATAAAACAGCATGCCTCACCACCACAACTTTGCCATATATTGATGGATTGTGAAATAACATGACACAAATGCCGTCCGACTATAGACAACAAGTCGCATGTATAGCTTCTATCCCTACCTCAAAGGCCAATATCACACTTTATAGTTCAGATATCAAATACAGATTGCTTGGTCTTAAACTTATTAATTTTTTATGCTATTTGAACTTATTAACTCACCACACATGATAATCACTAGAATATTGCACTAGGAGATTGCATTTTATGTCTTACAACCGTCTCCCTGTCCAACAGGTGAAGGTCACACTTTGAGATCAGATTTCTAATTGGTCTACATATTAGCTTGAAAATTCTTGTCTATTCATAACTTTTCCATTTATTGATGGATTTTCATATAACTTTGCACAAACGATCATATTAACACAACGTGTTGCGTGTTAAATATGTCACACGACAAAATAAAGGTAATACTTAAACGATTAAATTTGGCTATAAAAGTACTTTCTTGTATTTGGACTGTAACTTTATTATCATCATTGTATAATATCTTACCACTTGACAACACTTAGGACATGACATTTTGTGTTTAAAATCTGTCTCACTATCGCAGAGGTCAGGGTCACACGTAAAGGTATATTTTCACATTAGGCTTTACAACATCTTCATCAGGCTATAACATTTTCATTCATCATTTAATTTCACGACAACTTACAACACATGACTACCATGAGTAGACTGAGTGTTGCGTGTACCACCTGTCTTATTACCTCAAAGGTCAAAGACACATGTACTCGTCAAAAGTCACATTGACATTAAACAGCTTGTGTTTGACATACCCTGAGTTTTGACATACACTTATAATGTAGGGGTAACTGTGCCTTATTGGCACATGTCTTGTTAATAACGGTCTATCATAGTGATCTCTTATTAACTTTATACCTTCTAGCAGTGTAAGTTTTCAATTATTGGTGCCCATGAACGCTTAAAGGCCAATCTGGCTCTTTACTCTATAGCCAGTGTCTGTAAAATGTATATCAAAATATCTTTAATCTATATCAAAAAAGTAATCTCCTTTGAAATCTTAACACAAACTGCAATGCCAAGGGGTTTATACCTATTATTGACTTCAACAACTTGTGTTCCCTACATAATTTGGTCAAATAGGAATACTTAAATTACGCAAACCTTCCAAATCAGATTAGTATGCATTAGAGGAAAGTACAATGTCGGAGGCATAGCCATCCAAAAGACCTTCATTTATGAAATGTTCGGTTCATATTATAACAGGCCTTAAAAATGGTTTGGTCTAAACTTACACGTATATCAAGTCTAACATTTCTAAAAATAACTTTGTTATAATCATTAATCATAAGCCATCCAAACTATTAAATAGTAGGTTATAGTGTACAAAATATAATTTTGAATTCGATCAATATATCTGGTACACAAATAGCAAATGTCTAAGTAATAAATGTAGCCGTCTTGTGTTGATGATTACTTTTGTGTACGAAGAAAAACGATCCTGTATGCAATGCGAATATATAATAAAAACTTTATAGTGAAATAGGAAAAAAGATCTTGTGTGTTCCAACAGCTACATTATATATATATATATTTGATTCATTGTTTGCAGCATATATCAACGTTAATGTTCACATGATTTGTTCCTTGTTTCACTAGGTTATGTTGCATAAGATTCATGCACGTGTCTTTTAAAATCATATTAATGCACATACTTTTGCAGATGAACACATTGTTGCAATAGTATATAGTTTCCTTTAAAGATGAATCACATTATTGCACATTACATGGAAACGATCATCGCGAAACCATTAGGCAATAGTTGAGAACATAAATGGTGTGTTGATATTTTTAGGCGCGTGAGATTGGTAGGACTGTCCGTCACTCGTCTCAGTGTAAACTCACAGACGCAGATCTCCAGGACATCTTCACAACACTGACTAACCTGCTGACTGACCCAATGTGTCTAGCACGTGATGTCACTTCACAGGAGGCTGTGAAGAAATTAGCAAAAGTACTACTAATTGTTAAATTACAAATCTTGTCGATGTATGCTTTATTGTTCATCACATAGGGAATTAAACTCTTGTTTGAGTAAAGAAGCCATACCACACAAGCCGTACTGTAGTGTTTAGCAAAAGGATGTTTAAACTAACGCACAGTTTCTCTGCTTAGCTGACAATATGCATATCATGCAGCGGTTATCATTTATAAGATGTTGATGCTATATAGGAAGTTGAAATTATGAGCATGTATCATACATTTAATCATTGAACATACAAAATCGACATACTCACTTTATGGTGCAGTTCTTTAACGTAAATGATCTGAACGTATGTCTAAGATAATCTTTCTTAAATACAGCTGCAAAACGACGGATTGAAGATAACCACAGAAGAAATGATTAATCTACTAGTTGCTGTTCAAGATGAAGTTAAGAATGTTGAAAATACAGCTGACAAGACTCTTGACGCGATAAGGGTACACCTTGAACACTGTAGGAATGATGTTAAGGAGTACACTGAAAAATGTAAAGAAAAACTTGATGAACGCACTGAAAAATGTGAAGCGACACTTCATGAACGCACTGCAAAATGTGAAGAGAAACTTGATGAACGCACTGCAAAGTGTGAAGAGAAACTTGATAAACGCACTGAAAAATGTGAAGAAAAACTTGATAAATACACTAACAAATGTAAAGATGCACTTGATGAACATTTTCGGAAGTCTGCCGAATCAAACTACGAGCAATCCTGTGAAGGTATATCTGACTTCATTGTGTACTTTAAATCGAATGTCAATTACAGAAATATTGTATACGGCTTCTTTTCTCTTGCCTCTCAACCTACCTCTGATTCAAATTGGGCATTTGTTACTGGCGTTTGCACGTAGTACTGTTGTAACAGCTACCCCAGTACAAATGTTAGTTTGTTAACTGGCTGCCGTGATATACTTGAAATACGGTTAAACACGGTTAAACAATCAACAAAACCAAATATTTTAAATTTGGCATGTACGGTATGGTGGTCTTCTTCAACGTTTATTCAAGGACAAAGTTGGCCGAAACCACAGGGAAATTGTGATAATAATATGTCTGCAAAGTTTGACAATGAGTGTGATAGTTGCAAAGGGTGTGCTGATGTCCGTATATGGCTATGGTGAAACATTGTGAATACTCTAGAAGTCGAATATTGTACTCAATCTTAATGAAATTTGCTTAGAACATTTGTATTTTTTACCTTTGTCGACCAAATTCGAAAACGGTTTCGGAAAACGTTGCTCAGATCAATTCAGTTCCCCAAAGTCTCAGGTCAGCGACATATTGTCAATGGCCCTCTTGTATTTCATTTTAGCGTTATTTATCCTACTGGATTTTCATTTCAGATTTCCGTAGACGATTGATGGAACATTACAATGACACCTCAAGCAATGTGCCTCTTTCAGCTTTGGATCAGAGTCTTGATAAGCGTATAACAGAAATATACGCAACGCCTAAGATACATCGAATCGATATAAAGAAAGATGGTACACGCAAGAAAGAGGAACAAATAAATTCATACAAAGAAATGTTTTACAGAAATGAAATTGCAAATAGACGCATTTACGTACAAGGCGAACCCGGCTCCGGGAAGTCGACGTTTGCAGCTAAGCTGGTTTATGATTGGTGCAATGGAATTCAGCCTTTATCAACTGCTCTTATTAAAAACACAGCATTTGATGATGTTATGACAATATCAAAATTCAAGTTCCTATTTTTTATCTCATTGAGAGATGTGAGGGAACAGAAAACTGTGACTCAGATGATTAAATCCCAGCTTGTTGATCGCATGTATTCCGATAAAGATGTTGAGCGTGTGTCCGAACTTGTTTACAAAATAATAGAAACTGAAGTATGCCTCATAGTTAGAGATGGCCTAGATGAATGGGTGGCTCCTGATGGTTATAATCTAGCTGAACCTTCTTTAACAGGATTTCAGAAGGACAAATGCACGATTATTACAACCGCGCGACCGTGGAAACTTGCTGATGAACGGATCAAGAATTCTCAAATCGACATTCTCTTAGAGATTGACGGTATATGCAATGCTGATAAGTTTTGTGAACAAATACTCGGATGCATAATTGACGAGGATAAGGATTTGGTCAAAACTGTGGTCACTTTTATAGAATTCGTAAAAAGGCGTAAGCTGGAATCGTTATCATCATCACCGATGCTATTTACGGCGGTCATCTGTATGTGGGTAGACAACGTGAAAGATGAAGAACAATTGAAAGAATCGTCATTGTGTGCCTTTTACACTGTTTTGCTTGAAAGTCTATGTAAAAAGGCTAACTGTACAACTGGTTATTTTAAAAAGTCAACCCCTTCTCCTGTAGAGTGTTTTTCTAACACATGTTACCTTCAGCCAAACATTGACCACTTAGATAATCTTGCTGCTGCCGCTTGTAAATTGCTGTTCTCCTTTGAAAGAGAAACATCTATTGTTTTCAGTGACATTACATTGTCCAACTATATTTCCCGGGAGGTGTTTACAGAGTGCAAGACATTTGCTCTCAAGGCAGGAATATTAACAAACAGGAAAGATAAAAGTCGGACAGGTAGCTCGAACTCGTTTATTCACCTAACTATCCAGGAATTCCTTGCAGCATATTATATCGCACGAAATGCAAGTGTCATTGATGACATTATTGACGGATATCTGAAACGCTACACAAAACCCTATCTCGATATAATTCAAGTTTTTCTATTCCTGTGTGGAATGAACATCGTTGCTGCGAATCAATTGTCAGCTTTGATGAACGAATATGACATTGCTCATAGCGAATTGTCCAGCTTGTATTGGCCAAGTGAGTTTCAGAAAACCATTTTGGATGGAATCAATGAGGCAGCAGCGAACAAACAGGATGACATATGCCCGAAACTCAGTTGCGTTTGCATCACTGAGGAAAACATACAAGATTTACATCGCGTCTGGTCGGCAAACACCTCAAATGTCCAGTTATTGACTGTACAGATATCGGAAGATAAATTACGTGCACGTGGCCAGCCGAAAACTCATTATGTGTTTAGCCTGTTGTCGTGCCATAAGCTGAAACAACTGTATCTACAAGGAGACGGCATATTGTTGAAAGGTAAAACACATTATATATTATTAATATCATTTAATGCAGGTTAATACTCGCATTATAGTTCCACATTTTGTTCTGTTGTTTATATATATAATACACATTTATTGTACAATTTTAAGTTAATCATTTATAGTTCATTTAAACATATAAAATTGTTTAAATATAATTCCTTTGCAAGAGATAAATTGAGCATATTCATTTGTGGTTGACATTTAAAAAAAAACATTTGATAGTACATCCATGAGTTCATTTTCGGAAGACAAAAGCAGCTAAACTTGATCTATTGTGACACTTACGTTTGAGCTCACCTTAAAACAACATGCTTATTGTGAACTTTGTGATAATCTTTTGTCCGTCTTTCGTCGTCAGTTGTCTGTCATCAACATTTACCTGTTTAATACTTAAGATACCATTTGTATTGTCCAATCTTCATGAGACTTGATCAGAACATTCGTCCAATTGATATCGCGTCGGAGTTGGAAACTGTGTCACATGGGGTCAAACATTGGGTCGCTAGGTAAAATGAAAGAAAAAGCTTGTTAACACTATAGAAATCATAAGTTTAGTTTCGCGAAACAGAACTTTGGTTATACACCAAGTTCCAAAACGGTTTCGGTCCATTGAAACCAAATTGGCGGTAATGGAAGGGGAGAGTCGGGGCAGTTTTCCTTATCGAGCTTTAGTGATACCTTCTTATTGTCTTATTTGTATAAAGGGAAATCTTTTTTACACTGTAAAAGTCACAGTTTTGTCCAATCTTAATGAATTGGTCTTATCATTTGTTCTTATATCTCTGGCTAGTTTAAAACTAGTTCTGGTTCGTTTAAAAACATGGTGGCCCGGGGACGGGGCAGTTTTGTGGAACTATATACACGTGTTTGGATCCAATCATCTTGAAACTCGCAAGAAACATTTTGTTCCATAGTATGTTTGAAAACGGTTTTGGTCTGTTTAAACACATGTCCGTAACTTGGGCAAGGTATTTTTTATGTGGTTATAGTGAAACGTTGTTCAATTTATAGATGTCACATTTTTGGCACAGTCTTTATTAAACTTGCTGGGAACATGAATTTTATTGTAACAATTTGTTAGCCGAGTTCAACAATGGTTCCGGTTCATTGACACGGCGGCCCGGAGGCGGGTAAGTTTTCGTTAAATTGCTGTAGTGGAACCTTGTTAACACTGTATACCGGTAAGTAACATTTCTGCTCCAATCGTCAAGAACCTTGCTCAACAAATGCATTTTAATAATATCGCGACCAAGTTCTACAATGATTCAAAAACATTGCTTCTAAGAACAGGTCATTTCCTTTGTCACGTGGTGTAATAGTTCACAAATTACAGATAAGGCTCGTGAATGATCCAAAGGTTACATTTAATTCCAAATCTTCATGAACCTTTGTAAGAATATTTGCACCATTGAAATCTCTTCTGAGTAAAAAGTGGGTTACATGGTGTAAAACACAAGTTCCCTAAGTGTTAATGGCGGCATTTATTGCCAGTGTTGGTCAGAACATTTGTCACACTTATATATTGGCCGATTTTGAAACTGGATTAAGTGAGGTCAATATTTAGGCGATTAGGTGAAATTTAAAAGAAGTCTTGTGAACACTATAGAGGCCACATATATCGCTCTTCAAAAACCTTTGTCAGTTCACTTTTTCCAACTATATCTCTATAAATCGAAATTGTGACATGTGGAATCAAAAACTAGGTCACTTTGTCGAATTGAAGATAACGCTTGTAAACACCATGAGTCCACTTTATTTTTGGAATTTTTCAATTAGGAATGTTAAGGTCCGATTTGGGAAAATATATATACTTTAGATCTTAACATGCAGATCATCTCTATTTAGCTCAATAAGTTGAACCTTAGTAAATATAATATTGAAAACACTCTTATTCTCAATTGTGAAGCCTTTGTTAGCAAATCAACAGCAACACTTTTCCCGAATTTTATTCAAAACGCAATGATTTTCCCAATCCAAAGGGACCCGGCCCCATTACCAAAATGGTGAAAAAGAAACACTTTGAACATTATATTCAAAAATGCAAAATCATACCCTTGACTAAGAAACCTGGTTTACGTATCAGTTTATTTATGGATAAGCAAAATAATGAAGCTTTTGTAACGTTTTTCATATTATATTATCCTACCATAACTATACGGAAGTAAATGTTTGGCATCAACGAAAGCTCTATACCATTACACCCACTTTAAAACTGCATGGCCACCATTCGTTATGTTATATAGTTATCATTAAAACTAGTCAGCAGTTCCTGTCCTATTGTATTCAGATATTGTGGAAGACTTAGGTCTTATTAGGTATATTAAATATTAAAGTGTTATGATAAACTGTGCCAGATCACGATACTCGCTAAATGTGAGTTGGATACCATCGATTATTTGTAAATGTAAAGTCTGAATGGTGCAATGGTAACGAGTATTTTTTTTGCTTCCAGAAGTACCGGTTTTGACTTTTGCGGTAAACATTGTTATATTATTCATTTTTGCTTTTATAATAATTTTAAATTATGAAAAAACTAAAAATGTGAACAAGTCCTTTAAAAAAACGACCATAAATAATCTAATTGAAACCTCGAAGAAAAACTATGATTTATCACTTATCTGAGTTAACAAGGATTTGTATGGGAGTTGCTTAAACTTAAATTTTCTCGAATCTCTGAAATACACATAATTTAAAAAAAATCGATTGAAAAGTGTTTATCGGCCAAACCATACCATGTTGTGGTTATGTTGTGTATTAATACAATCTCAATTTGGTTAATGTGAAATATACTTCATATATGCATCCTTTGGTACAAATTATTTGGTATTGGGATATCTACTAATCGTAAGTGTACTAATACAAATTAGGTATTGGGTTATAAGTGACAGCGAATACGTTAGGTTCATACTACTTTACTTTGTTATATCAACACCTGTTGTAATCTTACTTTCGGGAACAGCTACTACCCGCCCCTTAAGTTTGTGTTATTCATTATTCCTGCGCGAAGAAAGCAGTTCTGAAGATTTACTATTTAAATGTTTCTTTGAACGTATAATATCGAGCTGTCTATAGATAAATGTTATTTTTTATTGTAGCTCTTAAAACAGATAAAATGGAATTCAACGTTTTCATAGATCATTTTTACTTTCAATAATAGTCGAGCAGCAAACACGCGACAAGAATGTCACGGTCACTTGACATCAGCTTAAGAGGTTGAGTGGGAAGAGCGTGTGTTCTGTGATTAATTTTAAATATATTTACAGTGTGCCAGTTACGCGATCTTGGTAGTTTTCAGACTATATATATCCTAGTATTATAACTTTGAACATTTACATTGGCTTTGTTTTTTGATCTTCAAAATGATTTTACGAAATTATGATAATAACGAGTAAAGACCAGAGCACGGGGAAACGTGATTTTATTGTCCCCTACCGGTTTCACCGGAGGGGACTTATGGTTTGCGCTCTGTCCGTCAGTCCGTCCGTCCGTCCGTCAGTCCGTCCGTCAGTCCGTCAGTCAGTCACACTTTTCTGGATCCTGCGATAACTTAAAAGTTCTTAATATTTTTTCATGAAACTTGAAACATGGATAGATGGCAATATGGACATTATGCATGTCATTTCATATTTTATTTTGTTCCTACGTAAAAAATCCTGGTTGCTATGGCAACAAATATACTAGAAATACTGCTGAAAATGGTGGTTTTCTGGATCATGCGATAACTTTAAAAGTTCTTAATAATTTTTCTTGAAACTTAAAACATGGATAGATGGCAATATGGACATTATGCACGTCATCTCATTTTGTTCCTACTTCAAATATTCTGGTTGCTATGGCAACAAATAAAAAAAAATATCTGACAATAGTGGAATTTCTGACAATGGTGGAGCCGGTAGGGTACATATATTGCTTGGCAATCGTCTTGTTACAAATGGGATTTGAAATAAATCATCTTCTTTTTCAATGTTGAGGAGTGCTGTTGCTGTTTACAACTTTTTTTAAATAGACTGCGGGTCGTCTTAACAATGTTGAAATGTTCAACTTAGATGTCCGTTTTAATCGGTAAGACTTTCAATAAGTGAGAGTCCATTGCAATAAGTTGTGTTTAATAAGCATGAAAAGGGTAATATCTATCTAAATTGTTGGTTCATTATAAGTCCATTATCTTGATTTTTTTATCAAACTATTGTTTAAAAAATATAATTTTAAATGTTTATAAAAAGTATTTCGCTTTCAAGTTATAGAGCAATTTTACATACGAATTTGAAAAGAAATGTAAGCGTACAAAAGGCAGTCATAAGTGAATAAACACATGGTTTTTAGCATAGATGCGGTTACGCAAATATGCTTATGTTAGAGCTACATTTCGAAAACCGACATGGAACGGTTGACCATTATGAAGCCTTACCTGATCACAAATCAGACGAAATATCTATTTAATATAGTATATGGTAATTCTAACATTTTTTTTATTTATAAACGTTTTTCTAAGGTTTTCTTCCAAGAATATTGCTGACACCGTTTTTAGTAATTTTTCTAAGACCGTTTTACGTGAAAAAACCTTCTAAGAAACTAAAACAAATTTCGTTCGTAAAACAATTCTATTCTGGTTGATAGTGATCTCACACCTACTTTCTATTTCCTTTGTTTACTGTTCTGGGAGAGGTCAAATTCATTAGGCCCTGGTTTAAGGATATGAAGAATTTCATTGGTTAATTATAAATAGAAATTAACATATTCTCAACAGGAAGTAGGGCATAAAACACTTTCATTCTTTGTAAATGTGTAAAAAAAATAGCGGAGTACGATGAATGTTTTCTGATTTATGACATGGATTCTGACCTGCCTTTCTATGTATTTAATGAAGTAGAGTTTGAAAGTAATAGAGATGTGTTAATTGAAATTAAAATGATTTACTTTGAGCCAGAAATTAACGTTCGAGTAGAGCTAACGGTTTAAATGTGGCATCGAATTTAATGAATTCGCGCAAATTCTGGACGAGTGTTGTGTCTGTAAAATATTAAATGGAATGCCGTAAATGTATCAAGTCGGAAAAGAAAACGGATGGTTGCATAATGGTATGCGTGAAATAATGTAATTCTACGTATTTATTTTCATAGTTATGTCATTTTGTAACCATTCACATTCGTCACGATTTGGAATTCCCGTTTCTTAAAATAGAACATTTTGGTAGCATGAACCAACAAGGGAGGCGACTCGTGATGTCAGAAATTGTTAAGGTTACAATAAACAAAATAATCGAGTCATGAATAATCGAGTCATGAAGGTCTGTACTCTCTAAACCAGGGACCTATACTGTATAGGTCCCTGTCTAAACAAATCATCATATTTTCCTCGAAGGCATGTTTTACACTTTAGACTGTTGTTCTGGTTTTATCGTTTGGAGATATTGATAGGGTAAGCATAGGTGTTCACTATTAAATACCTGAAATAGGATAAAGTTAGAGATTAAAGTAAAAAAATGGTACTGCAAAAGGTTACAATCCACTAGAAAACGGCCGAAAAAAGAAGGTGCAAAAACAGTCGATTTTGATTTGAGTCGAATTCTTTTTTGGTTTGAACATTACATATCTTTTTTATTGCTTAAATCGATTCAGCTAAGAATGCCCGTCAAGAAAAGGTATGGTTATGGGGGTCTCTATGTGCATAATGTTGTAATTATTTTCGCTCAAATTTGTCGCTTTTACATTGAAACATATTAGGAAACTATTTAGTATATTTTGACCTAAACATTAACTTCAGCAGCAACTTCCCTGTATCTTGCAACTATGCTTTCAACGCCATCGGCGCTCTCGTTAATAAAGAAATCAAGTAAACTTTGATACCGTCAGATAAAACACAGGAAGAGATAATACGCATTGAATACATTCCATGTGATTCCCTTTTGAAGTGAATTTCTTTCAGCTAAATGGCCATGCACGCTAAAATATTAATGCACTTTATAATAAAAATGTATATATTAAAATATCTAGGATATGTATGTTTAAATATCATTTTATGCAGTTTATAGTAATGGTATATTGCTTTAGTACATGAATTGCACATACATGTAC
Source organism: Dreissena polymorpha (assembly GCF_020536995.1). NCBI lineage: Eukaryota > Metazoa > Mollusca > Bivalvia > Myida > Dreissenidae > Dreissena > Dreissena polymorpha. The sequence continues at coordinate 42,351,426 of NC_068359.1, read as the reverse complement.
ATTAAATTAAAATATTTCGCATAGTCCTACCATTACCACTGATCGGGTGAAACATTATTGAATATGGGGAGATGCGTTAGTGGGGGAGAATCGTTAATACGTGTTAACAGTCAATTGGTTCAAAATACTCATATATCAGCACACAATGTAACACATCATTAAGAAAGTTTACATTTATGTATTCATATTATGCCTGGTATATTAATGAACGGCTTATTGATGAGCTTTCACAAAGTTTCAAAATACACACGTTTATTTACAAAAGAAAAACTCCGATATCACAGGTTGTTAATAATACTTGAGCATGAATGTCAAAATTAATTAACTCTTTAATATTTATTATACATTGTTTAAATGTATCATACACTTTACTGTAAATATAATAGCAGTAAAAGTAACTAAATACAAATAACATTAACTAAGAAAGTGTTTAAAGTACTATATGTATACAAACGTTTAACTTTACATGTCAAAAGGTCTCAATAAGGATTTGTACGCTGCATTTTACAACAAAATGTGCACTTAATGTAAAACTTATTTCGAAACTAAAACAAAAATGAATTCGTTTGGCGCCGTTAATTCTAACCAATCGGTTCAGGTCGATATTTGGTCGTTGTAGACATGAATACATACATGTGTATTTTAATAAAAGTATTAATAATGCATACTATTATAACCTGAAAATAGATTTATACTTGATATACATTTGAACGAGATATAATACTATATAAACGCAAACTGTCTACATTATATGCAACGAAAATCATTCTTCAGCAATTAATTTGATAAAACCTTATCTTGTCGTCGATATCTTTAACTGCATAGTGTGTATTACCAAAAGCGTTGGGACAAGAAGTATTTCCATTTTTGCAAACTCTTTCAAAACGTATTATTGCTTTTCATAAGTTTGTCTTAAAAATACATTGTTTATGGAAACCACAATACAGTGTCAACTTACTGTCCTATTTGCAACATAATTTAATGATGTTATTCAATATATGATTATATTTCTCACTGAATGAGTACATTTAGTGTATTTATATAATTATTTAATAGCTTCAAGCGCAGACCCAGAAGCCAGTCCATTACGTTCTGTGATTTACAATGAAGAAACTCTCTGTGAAACAGGAGTTAAATAGCATTTGTGTTGTTCATTTATTTCTATGCTATGCCATCGGTATGGCAGCTCTGTATGTGTGTTATCAATTACGTTAACGTTATAATGTTAACTTTACAAACCTTTACAAGTCCTATACATTCGAATACAACCTACGATAAATGCCGCCTCGAAAAACGCGGGGGGGGGGGGGGGCGCGTTTTTCGAGGCGGCATTTATCGTAGGTTGTATTCGAATGTATAGGACTATTTTGGCAAAGCCCGCTTTACATCGTGTTCCTGTAAAATTGTAGTTTTTTCATAAAAAAGAATCAGTTTATTCAAGTTCAATGGTATACCTAGTTATGTATGATCAATGGCTATTTTAAAATTCGGAAAATATGAAAATGTATATAAGATTTATCTCATGCTAGTCGTAATTTCCTCCTAAAATGCATAACTACATAACACAATTTTTTCAGTAGGAATGTATATTTACATATTACATTTTTATTCCCGAAGTGTTATGAGCGTTCCTGATTTCCTTGTTATAGGTTGTTTTTTTTTAAATGATTCTAAGGAAGGTAAACATTACACACGGACATGTAACTTGACTACGGAATGTTGGCAAGTAATTAAGTCGATCGTTGAATTATTAGTAGTGTCACAAATATTATCGGGGACAAAAACAAGATATATTTGCTTCAACAACTTGCGTAAATACAGTGTTTATTGTACAAAAAATATACAGTTTATATGTTCCGAACTTCTTATTTCACATGTATATATAAGTTCTTGAATTTACATGTAAATCATATTTACAATTGAATGTTGCGGTGAAAAGAAAATGAACATTGGCATTTCTACATGTAAAACAGTTACCTTCCTTGAAAATAGGATTTTGAAGTGGTTTTAATGTAATTATACTCGTTTTTATAATAATATTGCCTAAATAAATGCACATTCACACAATTTTGATACAGGCATACCATTTTAAAACCTCACTGCGTGGTTGTATTTTTCATATAAAATCAACCGCGCATTTTTTATCAATGCTGCAGATAAATATAACTTAAATATTACATATTTTGCGATTTTGTACACATTAATTTGCAAACGCTACGGACATTTTTTCTTGTGTGATGTATTAATATGTAACAGAAAACAAGTCGGTGTTTTAACTACACGTATATTGACTCTAAGGATTGATTTTACTAATGCTTCACTATACCAATATTTGATTTTGACCACCCTGTCGAACATAAAATCATGGGACTTATGTGTACTCCGAAATTTTGAACGCTTTGCAAGACATACACCGATTCTAAGTTACATATTCATAAAATATAGAGACTAACAGGTTACTGCCTGATCTTTTTGTAATATATCAGGCAAGGCTTAGAATAATATAACGGCGAGGCTTGCTGAGCCGTTATTTTACTCGTGCCGAGCCTGATATATAACAAAAAGATCAGGCAGAAACTTTTTTCTGTTTATCATATCTCTGCGTTCCTGATTTTAAAAAATGAATGAAAAAATGGCTAAAAAGCTGCAGTTTTACCGGGAAAGGATATGACTTTTCTCGTTTGATGTGTTAATAATGACGTCATGAGCACGCGCGCTTAATATTTGTAAAAAAATGTTTTTTTGCTGTTTGTATTGCATCAAATATAATACATCTTGATATCAAATTGCTTGTTTTGTTGAATCTGATTCGATTTTACTAAAAATGATTACTTTATTGTTGATTCCGAATAATATGACCATTCACCACGCATGACTGATATAAGAACTTCCTGTTGACCATGATATAAAAATATATCAGGCTACGTTATATCAGGCAGTTATCAATGCTGTGGTATGATAAAATTAAATACAAGTACAAGTTAAAATCATTTAGATCTTTCCCAACCAAAGATTATGTTATACATATGGAACGTATACTTACACCTATTTATTATTCAATGTCACACACTTGCGAATTTGATAATATAGTTCTCATTAGTTGAAAATGTATCATGTGGCTTAAGTGGAGATCATTTTTAGCTTATCTATTTTTTGAAAAAAAAAGAGCTATTGTCATCACTTTGGCGTCGGCGTCTGCGTCGGTGTCTGGTTAAGTTTTGTGTTTAGGTCCACTTTTCTCATAAAGTATCAAAGCTATTGCATTCACACTTGGTACACTTACTAACTATCATGAGGGGACTGGGCAGGCAAAGTTAGACAACTCTTGCATGCATTTTGACAGAATTATGTGCCCTTTTTATACTTACAAAATTGAAAATTTGCATTAAGTTTTGTGTTTAGGTCCACTTTATTCCTAAAGTATCAAAGCTATTTCTTTCATACTTGCGACACTTACTAACTATCATAAGGGGACTGTGCAGGCAAAGTTGTGTAACTTTGACTGGCATTTTGACAGAATTATGGCCCCTTTATACTTAGAAAATTTAAAATGTTGTTAAGTTTTGTGTTTTGGTCCACTTTACTCCTAAAGTATCATAGCTATTGCTTTCAGACTTGGAACACTCGCAAACTATCATAAGGGGACTGTACAGGACACGTTGCATAACTCTGGTTGTCATTTTGACGGAATTATGGCCCTTTTTGACTTAGTAACTTTGAATATATGGTTTAATTTTGTGTTTGCATCCACTTTACTTCTAAAGTATCAAGGCTATTGCTTTCAAACTTCAAATACTTTCATGCTATCATGAGGGTACTGTACCTGGCAAGTTGAATTTTACCTTGACCTTTGAATGACCTTGACTCTCAAGGCAAATAATGAAATTTTGCTTAAATTGCCATGACTTCGTTATTTATGATCAGATTTGATTGATACTTTGACAAAACAACTCTTACCTGACATACTACATTAGACTCCACCCAAAGCATCCCCCATGCCCCCACCCTCAGAATTCCCCCCCCCCCCCCCCGAAAGAAAGTAATTTGTATTTTTATTTTTTTTTATTTTGAAAGATCATCTTATAAATGACCAGACCCTCACACTATACCCCCCCCCCCCCCGCCCCCAATTTTTTTTTTTAACATGGTTAAAAAAAAAGAAAAACATTTATTTTTATTATTTTATTTTGAAAGACCGTCCAACTATCCCACCAACCCCCCACCCCCAATTTTTTTTTTGCATTTTTATTTCGTATTTTAGGAAGATGATGTAATAAATGACCACACCCCACACTATACACCCCTCTCCACCCCACCCCTCCATCTTTTTTGATGAAAGTATTGAGATAGGTCACGTCACCTTTAAAAAGAAAAATAGATGAGCGGTCTGCACCCGCAAGGCGGTGCTCTTGTTATAATTTGTTACTGCTTTATGTATAAGACATATGAAATAGAAAGCCAACATAGTTCAAAGTCATTAGTCTCAATTGCTGTGTTTTGATGTACACCGAAACACGTAGCCACTAGCTTGATTCAACATGTATCACCAATTACTATACTATAGGCCGTACATACAATGGTAATTTTCGGAGTAAACTGTTCCTAATTGGGCCGACACTTTTCGTGACTGATCTTGTCCACGTCTCCTACGCCCTTAGGACATGGGAATAACCACATATGCGCTTTTTCCGAATTTGCATAGCATCGTCTGAAAACATTTACTGTTTTTGAAATGTTCAGTGATGGATCCGAGTCTTTATCAAGTGCGCGTGTAATGTAAAATATTAATGGGCTGATTAATCATTCGTCAAATAATTATGATGAACAGAGCTATAATATGACCGTGACGATTAGTAATTTTCGTCAACAAATAGTACACATGATTTGAGAATACAAAACTTTCTACTGTTGAGCTGTGTAGTTCTAAACACATTCATATATTACTTTGTGCATCGAATTTGTCTAAGCATGTTGTGCACATGAACAAATTAGTATTTGTAAAGGCGTGTGTATACAGTCAGTTTCTTTCTACTATATCTGAGTGTTTGAGCAAAACTAATTGCTTGTATGTATATTAATAATTTTTCTTAAACGTATGTAAACAGAATAAACATAAAAATATTGTACAAATTACAGCATTTGAAATTTAAGCTGACTTTTGAAAACTCTTATTTTGTCATTATTAATTGATTTATAAGTCCGTTTTGTCTACTATAAATCCAGCTTTAGTGCTAATCCCAACCACATGTGCTGTTTGAGGTTAGCATGCGATTACACATTATTGCTGTAAAAATTTATCAGCCAAAAATTTCTTTATGCGCGACAACTTGCTTGTTTATTAAAAAAATCCGAGCCTATATAAAACAAACATTTAAATAGTATGCGAACAGAATCAGTGTTCGTCGCTTATTTTAAATATTAAGTACATCGACGTTGTTGTGTTAAACTTCATATTGTTTCAATACATGTATATATTATTGTGTTTTTGTTCGTATTTTTCAGAATAAACTAAAACTCTTTACTGTTTTTGTCCCCTACCGGTTTGACCGGAGGGGACTTATGGTTTGCGCTCCGTCTGTCAGTCCGTCCGTCAGTCCGTCCGTCCGTCCGTCACACTTTTCTGGATCCTGCGATAACTGTGAAAGTTCTTAATATTTTTTCATGAAACTTGGAACATGGATAGATGGCAATAGGGACATTATGCACGTCATTTTATTTTGTTCCTGCGTCAAAAATTATGGTTGCTATGGCAACAAATAGACTAGAAATACTGCTGAAAATGGTGGTTTTCTGGATCCTGCGATTATTTTAAAGTACTTAATATTTTTTCATGAAACTTGGAACATGGATAGATGGCAATATGGACATTATGCACGTCATTTCATTTTGTTCCTACGTCAAAAATTGCGGTTGCTATGGCAACCAAAAAATTATAATTCTGAAAATGGTGGAATTTCTGACAATGGTGGAGCCGGTAGGGGACCATATTGCTTGACGATAGCCTTGTTTTACGTTGCTCGTTTTCATTAAATGCGTACATTAAATATATTTTCAACAGCTTCAAACACAGAAGGAAAAGCATGGCCATTATGCACCACGATTTACACTAGGAGTGAGTGTGTTGAAAAAACTCAGCCTCAAACAAGAGGTAAATTACAATGTTGTTGGTCCATTAATTGTTTGACGACCACTTCGGTGTTATCGCTCTTGATGTGTATATTTGTGTTTACTTTAATTTTATAATGGGTGTTTCTTAAATGAAAAACACAAAAACACTTCAATTATTAGGGAAGATACATTTTGTTTTCCGCTATTATTAGGTTATTTATCATCGTTTAGTACAACATTGTGATATCTTTGGACTTGCATACCATAGTTGACGAACCGATAAGCGAGTCCAGTCTGAGCATGCCGGCTGAGTACGCGAACAATCATTTCATACTACTTTATAGAAACCGCTGTTAAATAATCGTTTTATATGCATTTACTATGTATTACAACGCAAAAACCTCGAAACAGTTAAAAGTCACCTACTGTCCTTGTGAGCCGTTAACTATAAACCTCGTGTATATCGAGAAATAATCCCTCTTCCTCATAGAATATTTATAAAGTTATTTGAAGCATATGGAGATGGTGTACTTATTTTTAAACAACGCTTTTGCAGATCTTTAATAGGCATATTTCTAAAATTATGTAGATTCTTCGTAAAGGATACATTCGAAGTTGATTCAAAAATGTTCGGAAATGATCTTGTAAACTCGGACCGTAAGATACGGCATACATACATACTAAACTGTGTTTATATTAATCAGTGAACTTAAATGTAATGCAAATCATAATATCGCACCGTGTGTGATGTTGATGACAAAACAAGAAATATGTCAAATAGAATGCCTTAATACATCTTTTACTAGGGCAGGTTTATTGTCGTTGAAATGTTACACATTTGCAAGTCGAGTCTTCAACTAATATACATCACAAATTAATTGCACAAACCAGGAAATATATAAACGTCAGCGGGAGTTACGAGTGTCACTTTCGCAAACAGCATGGCTATACATTATACATATAGTAATTGTAAAATACTGTTATATAGTGGTAACACAGACGTTTACAGGCTTCATTTTACAACTGATCATCCCCCTCTCCCCCCCCCCCCCAAAAAAAAAAAGTTTTGGAAGTCCACGAACTGCAAAAAAACAAAGCCAGAAGCTTGGCTTTATTACCATTTGGCTATTAACTTGTTCAATATCGTTATTATTCGCCTACTTTATCCAATAAATAGTTTAGTATCCATATCAATATTCCATTAGTATAACATGACTTAAAGAAGAGTTCACTAGAAAACAATTGATTATGTATAATGTCACCTTCATCAGTTGATGGAATATTATGTTATAACTAAGAAATCCATTGTCGATGGTTGCAATTTTATAATAGCAATTTCAAAGAAATGAATAGTTCCACGAATCACCTGTTCTAATACACTTGGGGACTTTTCTAACGCATCACTTTTCAAACTTGAATATCTCAGTTATGAGTAAAGATATTGATTTAAAATTGTACATACGATCATTTGACTACATTCTATGCAAGCTCACAATAAAATCATTCATCCGTGACGATTGGACGCTTTAGCACGTGGGGTAGGTGTGGCTCCATATTTTTTCACGTGGAAATGGTGAAACGCGATATGATTCTAATTTTATTCCAATTTAGTTATTTAGGTGGGTTCTTACACAAGGAAAACATACAATTAATTTACAAAACAATAAAGCTCGAATGAATATTCAGCAGAGCAATCGCGCACTTTGCATTTTGCAGGCTACCTTCCCCACTTGCTGAAGCGTCCGATCGTCACGGATGAATGATTTTATCGCTAGCTTGCACATAATGTAGTCAAATGAACCCATGTGCAATTTTAAATAAAAATATTTACTTATTACTGAGATATGTTAGTTTTAATAGTGTTGCGTTAGAAATGCCACCAAGTGTAGTAAAACGGGATATACATGGTATTCCAATTTAATTTCAATTTCGTCATTCTAGGTGAGTTTTTACACAAGAAAAACATAACATTAATTAAAGAAATACAATATGGCTCGTATGAATATTAAGGAGCGCAACGGCTCAATCGGCATGTTGCAAGCCGGTCAGTTATGAAGACGTGTAAATTTATGTGTTTTACTTTTAACATTGTTATTATTTTACGTTGTACGAGTTTTCGAATTTGACTTTTGAAGTAACGTTTTTATTTGTTAAGTTTAATTTTTTGATGTTTTTTCAATTGCAATTAAATTTTCAGCACTTATCAGATATGTGATGAATTATTCTTGGTCCAAATTTCAACACAATCCAGTCAAAAATAAGGGAGCTATATTGATATGATTAAGTGATGCGTTAGAAAAGTCTCCAAGTTTATGTTTTTGTTTCATCTGTTCTCGTCTCAATAACAAGACGCCGAAAACATTAGTTTTTAATGCCATGCATATATGACTGATCTACTTCAAGTGTATAAAAGTGTATAATTAAAATAGATGCATACCTGTACCATAACAAAGATTTGTTACTTCGCTTATCACGCAAATAAGCAACACAATATTATTAGTTAATGATTTAATATAGTATAATACATGTGAAATACAAACAGAATTGTCAAATATTTCAAACTGAATAGTACTGCTCACATACTTCATAATCAAATGTATTATGCCACTACTGCACATTTACGTTGGAGACGCTGACATTATATTTTAAAGTGTTATCAGATACCCCATCCGATAGCACTTTTAAGCTCAGCCCATTAATATCTTTTTTTAACTCCGCCCACATTTGGATTCATCATTATTTTGTGCAGCGGTCAATGTTTGCGTAGTCTCGCCCATACTGAGAACTACTTTTTTGTAGGCGTGCAATGTCGCTTACGTCGTTAAAATCTTAACAAACTGAACCATTCATGTTGTTTTCAGAAAATTAATAAACAGTAAGTAATAATTAAAACTTATACCATTTAATGAGTTTATACAAAATGAAAAACATGAAAGAAATGAGCATTCATCTATTGGAAAAATAAAATAAATACAAATTTGGGCCTCACTTGCTTCATTTCAAAAGAACACAAATTATACAGCATAATAAGAAACATTTAACTAAACAAAAATAAACTAAATACGTTTTAATAAAAAAAAATAAACAGATTTGATCAAAAACATAATTCAGGACAACTTATGCTTTAAAGATGAAAATGCTTTCCTTTTGTGTGTCACTCTTTAAATAGCAAGGCAAAAAAGCGAATATCGTACACCATAAATTAATGTCGACAAAGACAAATTCTAAATAATAAAGATGCTTTCTTAGTCAATACCTGCCATACCTAATAATACATGAACTATTCAATTTTTAATTGTCTGAAATCAAAATTGTACATAAAACTGGTTCTGTCTCCACATTAAAAAAAAGAAAATGTTTGTTCACACTGGTAGGCTGGTAGTCTAGTTAACCTGAAAATGAAATAAAGAAACGGTCAAACCTTTATAAAACATCATTTAACAATCATTGCACAACTACTTTTAAAATAAAAATCTAGATCTATAAATTATTATTAGACTATTTTTTTTATTTAAGATCTATAGCATTCAAAGATGAACAATAACATAAAACAAAAAACTATTCTCAATACTATATTTGTTCAAAAAAGTTTTACCTAGTTGTGAAGCTATGCCGAAATGCAGGGGGACTATATCTTGAATTGTTTGAGATACAGACAAAGACTGAGACCGGTGCAACTGATATGGCTGTGCCGCCAAGAACTTGGGCGAATGACCATGACCCGTCAAAATGTTTGGCCACAACTTTCTGCAATTAAATTAAAAAAAAATACTATAATACAATAAAACCAATCCAACATGAGACAAAATGTCAAAATAGAGATTATTAAAATAATAATTGTATAGCACAACTTGAACAAATTACTATTTAGACAGGCACACAATATCGTTAATATCACAAAAATGATAATATAGGCCAATGAACTGGCAATAAACAACTTTGAATAAAAAATTAATAATTTCTTTAAACTTAAAACGTATTTATATTAGACTCGGGGCTTTTTTCCTCATAAGCAAATGGCTGTTTTTGCACAAATTTGAGTAATTCGTAATGCAAATGTTCAATTTTTTTAAAAGTTAGCGACTAATTTTTGTCACATTTTTTAACAGTTAGCGACTAATTTTTTTCCACAATTTTGAACAGATTGAGACTTATAGTTTAACACATTTGAACAATGCGCAACTAATTTTTTCCACAATTTTGAACAGTCACAACCCATTTTTTCACAATTTTGAACAGTGTGCAACTAATTTTTTTTTCACAATTTTCAACATTGCGCGACTCATTTTTCACAATTTTGAACAGTGCGTGACTCACTTTAAATCACAATTGTCAATAGTTTGCGATTGATATTTTCAGAATTTTGAACAATGCGCGACTCATTTTGTCACAATCTTGAATAGTCACCACCCATTTTTCACAATTGTAAACAGTGCGCGACTAATTTTTGCACATTTTGAACAGTGTGCGAGTAAACAGCCCCACGGCTTATCGGAGCTAAACAACCCATTCTACATTCAACACGCACACAAACCAATGACAGTAGGACTACTGACAATGGCCGTTGGTTCATAAGCATGGTTGTCAAAAAAGCACAAATATGAAACATGTGTAATGTGCATGTATGACGACGAAACTTACCAACCACTCGACCAAGAAACATTTGGTGCAGACGATGTGGGATTCGGGATGCTCTCCCACTGATAGTATGCTGATCATTGGTCACAAGAACGTACAAAGCATCATTTATCTCAGCATTATATATCTCCGACTCCAAACACACAGCTTGCAAAATCGCTGAATATTGCAGAAAAGCAGCTTCTTTAAAAAGTTCCAGCATCTCGAAATCCACAAGCAGTCGCGTTCCTAACCCACTTTGACTTTGCACGCGAAGGCATGTTTTTCGGGAAAACCGTTAACATCTCACAACTAAACGTATACTACGGAGTTGGAGAAGTTGAAAAATAAATCACTCTTATCACTTTCAACTTGCGCACTACGTTAAAATCCCGTTCCATTCGGTTATTGTCTTTATTGTTTCAAATTTTCACACTACACATTCGCTTTGAAAAACAGCGGTTAGCGTGTACTTAGAAGTACATATACATGTCGAATGTGTTATTATAAACAATATTGGTGATGTGTTTTTAGTGCAGATATTGTATTTTTAAGTATCGATTTCTCGCTTCATTTTTTTATTTGGTTAAATTATGTGCGTTTAAATATTATTGTTTGTAGTTTACTTGCGAACTATTTTGTATGTGTAAATATGCATAGACGCTAGCGGATGTAATCAGGCCGCATCTCATTTGCATATTTTACTACCGTAAAGTAATTAAATTTATCGGCGTTTTTTTGGTTTATATTTTCTTATTTGCTTTAAGTGTGGTATAATAAATATAATATGCGGTTGGTGACTTTTGATATCATGTGATATCCGACTCGTCCGATATGGCGAGTGAAAAGGCCCGACAAGCCTCGCCTTTTCCTACGCAATATCAGACACGTCTGATATCGCATGATATCAAAAGTCACCAACCATATATTCTCTATATATAAGACTTCGTTTTGACTGTACATTAACTTCAAATGTCCAAAGCATTGATCATTGATTGATAGGGATGTGCGCCACTGTCAACCAATTTAATCGTTTCAGTATGTTTGTTTCCATTATGTATTTAATTATATTTACAGATTCTGCCAGTTTGGCCGAAACAGAACGTCCGGTCTGGATTGTTTTCAATAATGCAGATCCAACATCGTCTGGAGACCCTCCTCCAGAACTGCCCTCAATACAATACATTCAACTGGAAGATATTACATGTTCCTCTTCCTGGCTGCGCAGTCTGTTAAGCACGCTGCTTACACTCGATCACGAGGTGAGGTTAACGCTAGAGGCATGTGTAATTACATGGTCTGTAGAGGACGCTGTCAGACAATCAGATACATATACAACAATAAGAACGGGTGTAAACAATACAATCTACGTGTGCAATGATCTGATGTTCAATAGTGGAATTTGGGAGGCTCTAAAAGGTCTGAATATCAAATGGCTGGCTATCACTGGACTGAATGAAGACTGGACGGAACACGTTGTAGAATCTGTCTCTAAGTCACTACAATCACTCCGACAACTGGACACGCTTAACATTCGCGTTAATGATATCAGCCCAGATATGTGGGAGGCACTGCACAGTCTGAATATCAAGAATGTGACTCTAAATTTAAATGGAAAGTGGAGTGGTCTGATAGTAAATCATGTATCGAGGTTGTCGCAGGTTCTCATATCACCCACACAGATTAAAACGATTTACATTGACGTAAATGTCCATCCCGATCTGCTAGAGGCTCTGTGTGGTCTGCATATAAAAAGTATCAGTCTTTTGGGAAGAGGAGAACATTTGAAAGGGAATCGTGTATCGGCGTTGTGTTATTTTCTCTCGTCGCTCAAACAAATTGATAAGCTTTATGTTATCGTGAACAATGACAGTCCCGGTCTGTGGAAGGCCTTCCATGGGTTGAATATTAAGAGTCTTAGTCTGGGTGGGGGATTAAGATGTGTAAGAGTAAATCATGTATCGGCGTTGGCACAGTTACTGGCATCGCTCATACATCTAGACACGCTTAGTATTGAAGTGTCGGAAGACAGTCCCGGTCTATGGGAGGCTCTGCGTGATCTGAATATCACGCGCCTGAGTCTGAATTGGAGTGATTCGGGAGGAGAAGTATCGGCTTTGTCACAGTCACTAGCATCGCTCACACGCCTAGAAACGCTTAGTATCAAATTGCTCAAATACAGTCAAGGTCAATGGGAGACACTCCGTGGTCTGAATATCACGAATCTGTGTCTCAGTTGGAATATGTTTGCAGGAGTGAATCATGAGTCAATGTTGCAATCACTATCATCGCTCACAAAACTGGAAACGCTTAGTATTAATGTGAAATGTGACGGAACAGAACTATGGCAGGGTCTGAATGGTCTGAATATCAAGAGTCTGCGTCTGGGTGGTTTGGATGGAGGTGTGACGCTTTTGTGTAAAGAATATTTTGCTCAGGCACTATCATCGTTCTCACAGCTGGAAACGCTTACACTATATTTGCGTTTAAATTCAGACGACCTACAGCTACCTCAATCATTGAAGTTTTTAAATATCTACTCTGATCGATTACGTTCATTCGAAATACGCAAGCTTCTGGACACACTGTCTGATTGTACTCAGAGAGTTGAGATTAAGCTGGAATTCGGTTGCGCTTTTAAGGAGTCAAAAGAGCAATACATCGCCGACCAACAGGAACTGGAGACGCTCGGAAATGTTAAAATCACACGATTTCTGATATATAACTGGAAACCCTCAATAGAAACTGGTTCTGACTGGTGTGTTCAAAACGTTGTTGTTGACGTTGATGGTCATGATGATGATATCGGTGATGACGAGCAGTATAAACTATTTATAGAACATATGAGTGAGTTGTATCGTATATCGTTGAGATTTCGCATTAACTAGGATCCAGATTTAACCTTACATGAATGTAAAGAGTCCAAAAACAGTCAAGTGCAATGATTATTTGGTTCACTAAACAACTTTGTATTTAGGCTCCGTTTTGAGTATGGGTAGTTTGTGATTGTTTAATTCCTTAAAAGTTTATAATTATGTATTTTTTTATTCTGAACGTGTGTATGATAATTGCAATATTTTAGCTCAGCGGAGCATATAGTGCTGATGTTGAGCTGTTAAGATACCGTCTGGTTTGTCGTCCTTGAGTCTGTGAATGCGTCCGTAAACGTTTTTAACCTAATTTCTCATTTTGAACCGCTGGGCCGATTTTAAGGAAACCTCACACAAATTATCTTTGTGTCTAACACTTTCAAAGTTTAGTTTTGTTTCATATGTACAGTATTTGAAGGACCTAAAAAATAGATTTTTAAAAAATAAATCTTCATATATCTTCTATGAAACCACAATGGTCAGGGGTTTAATATTCGGCATGAAAATGTGTCTAGTGATCCTCTACAAAGCAATCCCTCTGGGGCCAAAACTTGCCACTTCCAATGAGTCACATTATTAAGATAGACTGAAATAATAAGGATTAGGGATTTAATATTTGTTTTGTTATATTGTGTGGTGCTCCTCGTAATTATTGTTCCAATAATGCGCTTAAGGTAAAACTTGCGTCGCACTGTTGGTTACTGGTTTTTTATGTGTATAGTGAAAACTTTAACACTCTTCTTCTCTGACACCGCAATGCTCTTAAGTGTTATCTGACATTCACATTTTACAGTGGTCCTCTTTATTTCTGCTTAGCGTGTTCACATAATGACTCTGTGGTCAAAACAGCCTTTGCCCTAGGGGGTCAAAAGATGTATATGGACGTGTGTGGTAAATGCCGTCAAACATCTTCTCTGTTACCGGAAGGGTCAAGGTTATGTAAGTATATACTTATTAGGCCAAAAACTTACAACATCGTATGTCCTTAAACCCTAATGGGTTTTATATTTGGTGTGCGATATTGAATGTTGGACCTCTACTAAGTTTATTAAAATCATAACCCTGGGGTCAAAATCTAGCCCACCCAAAGATATATTTGTGTTTTTATGTATGCAGTGAAAACTGTATGTCTCTGGTCGTATTAAATCTGTGTCATACGGAGTACAAAACTTAGATTAACGTCACAGTAATTGCACAAACATCACAACGTCTGCACATAACATATTTTATTCACATGTTTCACGGGAGAGACCTTAGGCTTTTGGACCATCTTGTTCAAATATAAGGTTGGCAACAGCTTTGTTCTGTTTACGTCCCCTGCTGGCTTCACCGGAGGGGATTATATGTTGACCCCAGGTCGACTGTCTGTTCTATCTGTAAACAAGGTGGATCCAGCAATAACTATAACATTACTTAAGCATTTTTGATTAAACTAAAAATTTGGATAGAGGGCCGTGCGGGGAATATGCACATTATTTCGTCATGTTTTTGGTAAAAAAACAAAATTGTGATTTATATGGTAACAGACATAATTTAAGACTAAAATCGGGAAACTGCCATTAGTAAACCGTACTAAAGTTAGTTTGATAAATCTTACGGAGAATCAGTTCTTACTCTCTCGATAGAAGACTTCTGCTGTGTCTGTGATAAAACTGTCGTTTAAATTATTTTGATTATTTAAATATTGTTGATCATAACACTTATGATATATGAGTTGACGATGCTGATGTTAATGTTGAGTGAGATAATGATTATGAGGAAAGTTATTTTAGAAGAGTAAAATTATTAGCACGTGCACTCATATGAGTGTACTGTTGTATCATAATTAAATATAATTCACCTAACGATGAATAGTTTATAAGAACAGACAAAATCATTGGTTTGAAATATATACAGCATGTATGTAAACCAAACTATGTGTATATTCAATAGTTATGCTCAAGAACATTACTACAAAATTAACAATTTACTGAACTTTTGAAGACCATTTCCTCTCAAACATATTAAATAACAAACAATGGTCTCTGTAAATATGTGTTAATTATTATTTCACTATAAGCAACTTTATTTTATAAATAATATGACTTTTGTGTACGTAATTTATTGCCTTTTCGTACTTCTTACAAAGGAATTTAATAAATAGTCATGTAGAATAAAAGTTAGTGCCCTATCGTTTTGAAGGCTTAGAATTAAATAACGACAAGGCTTTTTGGGCAATATTATATTCATGCTGAGCCTTATATATTTAAAACGATGGGGCAATAACACGTTGCTGTTTTTGTATTATCATACCCCATTGCCATATTCTTGGACTGATACCAAAATATAATCAATTTATCAATGTAATGCATTTTAGCAAAAATTAATACGTTTTATGACGTTTGTCTACGTTTTAACATAACGCCATGCTCATTACCACTTAATATATAAACAAATACGTGTTTCGCTGTTTTTGTTACTGTTTTTGTCGAAAATATATTTTATCTTATTATTGTTTGTTGTTTTGGCGTTGAATCTGATATGCTCCTTTTTACCGAAAAGATGAATTAATAGTTGATTTGGAGTAATATGACTTATCTCTAAAGATTGACTGCTATAAACGTCTGTTAACCTGAAATAAACAGAAATGCATCAGGCACCTTTGTATCCAGTGGATACCAACGACATCAGCTATCGGTTACACCGAATGTTACAAACTCGCTATTTTTACAGACTGCTCTTAAGTTAGGTCCGCAAGATGTCCACTTTAATGATCTTTACAAAGTGTAGTTGTTTGTAAGTAGTTGGGAAGTTGGGCTTTAACTTGTATCAAGACACGACTTGCTTAATCGGTAACTGTCCAGATTGACTGACCACTGATCAAGCCTAGACGTAGAAAAACTTTGTGAACCGCTTGCATATACTTGTCGCATTCTGTGAACAGAATATGCACATTATGTCAGCTTGACAACAGTTTTACACAATATGGCAAATTCTTTATAATACAGTGAATCATTTTAAAAATATAACTATTTTTGCATAAAGTAATTTAATGGTCTTAACACATTTCAAGAAACACTAAGCACAATAATATTATGTTTGGGATAAAGTTCCCCGGGTATCATTTATCTAAATAAATTGAAAGCATAAATAGTTTCGCTAGTCACAGGAACACTATTTAGCATAGTTAAATACTCATTTAAGTTCCCGATAGTTCTAGATAAACTGATTTACCTTTCGAGTAGTATTGGAACAAGAAATCTTGACAATAAACTTCTGAAGGGTCAACTTACCTGAAAATATATACCCATAGTAAGCTATTCACGTGCTTTTTTTTGCTGTTTGTATACATGGTAGGCATCTTCGTGGCATTGCATGAACAGCTATTTGGTATGATGGTAGATGGCAAGTCCTACTGCAGACTTCAAATCGTGAATGCGCGACACACGGAACGATCCACTGCACCTTGGTGTTCATCTGTGTACACGTGCTATGGTTATACATTTAACTTTCCATTCATTTCCAGACGGTTGAAGTCCGTGCAGAACTGCCTGTTGGGGAAGAAGTATTATGTCTAGCGCCATAGCCACGCTGCGGCAAGACGAGACGGCTGCCTCGGCTTTAATGTGCAGACCAAAAAATAAATACAAACAATTATCTGACAATCATAGTAGTTTAATGCCAGTTGCTGCATGATTAAAGAAATTAAAACCACTTCAGGCGCATATCATAATTTACACATTATAAAAAATATGTTCACTTTGCATGACTTCGCTTTAATATTTGTTTATTATAGCATTGCAAACGGTCACAACAATTCTTCAGCTGTGAGCTTCATACTTGTAATCGTCACAAAATGTCCATAAGTTGAATGAATCATTCATTAAAACAAACGTTGATAAGAGAATCAATTGTGTTGTGTTTAATTATAACGTGCTTCTATCCGTCTGTGTTCTGAGACAGTGATCGGCCTCCCCACCACGATCTTGACCTTTGCGTGTGTATAGCTGCTCGCAAGTAAAATTATGATGGAACAAATGACGCTCGTGAAGTCCAGGTCAACTCAGTAGAAACATATATGTATAATATACCATAATACAACAGCGATGAAACAAAATTAACGTTGCTTGTCGTACCAAGTTACTATGCGTGGTCGACAACAACCTTTACACTTTCATCGTAGTGTTAACGAATAGTTTAATCGTGATTATGCTTGACCAAAACCTATCGACGTTTAAGAATGAGGTAAATTCGCCGTAGAGTCTTGATTTGTTAATTAACCATTCATGTGCGGGTCACAGGAAACACCAGCGTCCCTATTGGATCTCGATGAGTCCTCAAGGAGATCCCATGGCGTGGCTTATAAAAGTGTGTTTGTAAATTTACTGCTGCCTCATAGTAACAGACATACATAAAAACTAAAATTGAAAGCATCCATAATGTATATACCCATTTCTTACTATAATCGGAAATCAGGTTTCTTTATGGTAACTTCTTGCTAGTAAGCTGTTATATTATTTATTACTACTAAGAGACGTGATAGGTTAACAAAAACTTTCGTGGGATATTTCCCTGCGTGTTTCATTATTTACATGTCATGGTACCCAACTAACCATCATTTTAGAAAACTGTGACCTATATACACAATTGGCATATATTGTGGCCTATATGCACAAATGTCATACACTTTGACCTTTTTACACACATTGCATTAACTGTTAGGCCCAAGAAAAAAAACTTGTTTGTTTCAGGTTACCCGACCGACCGTGTCAGTTTAACCCCGACTGCAAATAAAAATGAACGCGTTTTTCACTTTTCGGCCGCAAATGAGACTACAAATGTATTGATTAAAATAATGACATTTAAAAAAATGTATTAACGGTAATTATGGACCAAATCGACAGAGTTGCATTCACACATGTTAATCTCTTTTGTCCAAACAACGCAGACAGCAGTCTACATAATAGGTCAGTAGACGTGTTATGCGTGTTTTTATAACGCCCAACACTTAATCCAGTTCCGTCCAGATGTTCTCTTGAATCAGCATACAGTACAATTACTGTTTTAATAATTGCTCAACTAAAAGTCCGTAACGATAAAGATACGCCGTGTTTGATTTGAAATTAATTTAGAGGAAATTAAGTTGTGTTAGAAAATACCAAAGAAACTTTCAACCGAAATCAAAATTTTTCAATGTTCTCTGCGCTACAAAGTTTGTATCAAAAAAACAATACACGCACGCTTTCCATGCGTATACCTTGACCTTGTACATTGCCGCATAATTTTCGCGCTCTTTTGTCGGGAAGTATATATGATTACTATATTGTAAGCATTTGTAAACGTCGTGTGAACTTTTACAAATCGGAAGTGTGCCTCGAATTACAAATTATTATTCTCATTTGGGAATTTAACGGAACATTTATACTTGTGTTATATTTGTTATGAATTAAATATTGATTTGTTAAAATGCTTAACGTGTCAAAAAAAATGTTTTGATACTATTATGCATTAAAAGCACAATTTCCAGGAGGATAACACCCGTTGGCTATCATCAGTCTCTTACATAACTTGCCATAGTTTTATCGCGGAGAAGTACACTGTTTGGACCAATTAATGTGGTAGGCAAAACAAAGCCATAAAACTGCAATAAACCCCTGAAATTATCGATTGATATGGACATGGGGTTATTGACGCATATCTGATTTACACTTGCCTCCTAGGAGTGGGCCTTAAAACACGCATTGTGTAAACCATTACGGGTATTTTGATGAGTTTAATTGTGATAAGAGAATTAAAAAATTGGTTTGACCGACAGCTACAGAGTTAAATCGGTCTTCTTCATCTGATTGATTTCCGTGTAAAATACAGTTGTTAAATGAAAAAAACAATCAAGGCACCATGTCATAACATCATTTTCTAAGTAATTTTTAAATTAAGCATATGCTCCTCAGGAGAATTCATAATTAATGAAGTTGGTAGTATTGAAGCTAGCAACGGCTGGTTTCTTCAGTTTAAAGATGAATATTAAAGTAATCATTTCAGTCTATAATAATATTTCTTTCTTTGCCACCAGTTAATATCAGATCCTACAGAAAAAAGAAAAACATTCCCGACCTACCGACCCTCATTTTTTTCAGCCCGTTACCTGAAACACACGTTTTTTTTAGGCCTTACCTTTATACACACATAACATACACTGTGACCTATGTTCAGTCTAACCTGTCAATAAAGACCACTCAAGAGATTTGGTCTTTGTGGTCTTTGTTCACAGGTGGTCTTTATTCGCAGGGTCGATTGAAACTGTGCAAAATATTCTAGTAGGCTTTTAACAGGTACATTATCTATGTATTTTCTCTATTGTTTAAATGTTTAAAAACTAATGCATTTCTTTGCTTTTATATGTATGATTTCAATTTCCTTATGTTTTTATTATTTATTTCATACATGTTTACTCGTCCATTATCTAACGTTTACGCTTCATAATGTTCTGGATATGAGTTTTGTCTTCACCAAGATCACTAGCCACTCTTCTACAACTGTTTCCTTTACCTAACATACTAATGACCTTACCGCGTTCTTCCAACGTCAAGAACTTACGCTTGGAAGCCATAGTGGTTAACTTGAACTGACGATTTACTTATCTAAAATCAATGCACGTCTTATCTCGGAGCAAGTTAAGAAAGCAATGGATATCAAAATGTATGTGTGTTATTGGCATCGTAATTGTAAAGAAACCGTAGATTTCCTAAATGAGTTTATGAAAGCCCAAAACGTTTTTGTGTTACTTTCGGCAATAAGTTCACTATAATATAAATGCAACTTCTTACACTTTCGACAAAATGTCAAATGAACAAAAGAAGCAGAAGGCTACCAATTAGCAATTTGTGTTAAATGAACATTGCAGTAAACTATCACTTGCCAATATCTCCAAAGCGACCGACAAGTCCACTCCTAAGATGTTTATCAGGTGACTATCACAGCGTCATGGTGGCCATTTTGTTTATTACAAGCTGCGAAATCGTTGATTGTTATGATTGAGGTGGTCGTTGTTAGCTATCAAAATGGACTTTGGGGAATGTAAAATGACTGTCGTTGGTCTTTGTTCGCAGGTGGGCTTTATTCGCAGGTACAATATACAGTGGAATCGTTCGGGAGGAAATTGATGTGGTCCTTATGGACGGGTGGTCGCTATTAAAAGGTGGTCGCTGGGACAGGTTGGACCTAACCATAACCCTGTACACACATGGCATACAATGTGACCTACATACACATATGATATACACTGTGACCTATATACACACATTGCATACACTATGGCCTATATACAAACATGGCATACACTGTGGCCTATATACACACATGGCATACACTGTGACAGTTATCATGTGACTGCGAGCATGCGGCTTTGTTGTCTTTACAAACAACAGGACTCCATGGTATGTGACGGTGGATATCCGATTTTCTAGAACAGATAAACACACGTATCGTTGTTAAAATGTTTAACAAACAACAGAAAATATATACCTCCACTTAAAGCGACATAGTCAAAACAAGTTCGCTTTTAAATTGCAAAAACGATTGTTTGGTAATCTTATAATATCATGCATATTCGGATTATCGTTGCTTGTTTCCAAACTAACTTTTTTGTTCTGATAAGTTATCCATATTGGTTGATACGTATAAGGATACCAGACACCTGTTTATAGATTCTTTAACTAAGATAAATCTTTAATTATGTCTTAGAAAAATTCAATTGATTAAGAAATACATTTTGTTAAAACAACCAACGATAAACAAAGTATCGTATGTATAAAAAATGAAGAACCTGTCTTAACATTACGGTTTTAGATAGCTATTCCCCATAAGTGAGGCTTTCATGTCCGAACCCGTATTGTCTGCCAAAGTCTATAAAGAGAATGCAAATTTACTGTTAAGTTTTATTTTATTTTTAATCATAGCGATTTGTTTTATTGAACGTGTATCTATTTAAGGTGTGTATGAATTAGTGGAGAATGTCAGTGAATTATAGACTTCGATTGACATGCTAAGATCTCATCATTTATATCTGGATTATTATCTTTTTTATAATATGGGAATGCTATGTAAATACTACTTATTTATCGGAAAAACTTAAACAAAATAACATATGTTATTTACTCGACCAACATCGTATACAATTAACACATTCTGCAATGAACGTCGTATTTTGTAATCGGGAAAGTTTGTTTTATGTTACCAATGATGAAATGATAATAGTATACGATCTAACACTGAAATCAACTTCTATCCTCGAAATCACTTCTGACATACGCTCATGGTGAAATTTTAAAATCGATCACAGGCAGTATGTACATTTCTACAAACATAAAATATAGAGCACGATGCAGTAGTATAATTGTCATTTTGTTTGCCATTCGTACGCGCGCACTCATTTTCATTTTACACAGTTTTCATAATCTTAAATAATTAACTGTTCGACGAAGATACTAAA
This sequence comes from Dreissena polymorpha, assembly GCF_020536995.1. Taxonomy (NCBI): domain Eukaryota; kingdom Metazoa; phylum Mollusca; class Bivalvia; order Myida; family Dreissenidae; genus Dreissena; species Dreissena polymorpha. The sequence continues at coordinate 42,329,361 of NC_068359.1, read as the reverse complement.
CTGATAAACATTCTGTTTTGATTTAGAAAAGCTTACTTCAATACAAACATTCTACTCAGATTTTGTTTCAATGTCGCGTTTTCTTTGGTACCTGGAAGTATCATTTATATGTAGCAAACCTCCACTTCGTCGCCACTTCCGGACCACATCAGTTTTCATTGATGACGTGCAATGCAGGAGATAGAGAATACTATGTTAGTGTGATTGTGTACTTAAATTTATCCAACGAGTGAAGAAAGGTTAACATGGCGAGGCTTGTCGAGCCTTGTAAGCCTTTCTGAGACGAGTGGGATGAATTTAAGTACACAATCACACTTACATAGTATTCTATTTATCCTACAATATTTTTTTATTTAATTTACTCCTGATGCAATAAAAATAGTAGTCTTTAATTGATTAAATAAAAGCAAAAACACAAAATTAACTGAATATAACATTGCGTAGTAATATTAATTGTGATCTTTCCCGTTTATGAAACTCGAAATAGTCGTTAAGAATTCCACGCAAAGAAGAGTAACGAGACAAAATATCGCAATACGCTTCGATTCAAATTTAATCAGCGTTCCAAATGTAACACACTCAAGTAGAACACTGACGGGTTTGTTCAAGCTACAATTCTTGTTTCACCACTGTAAAATACCAAAATCAAAAAAGTCTGCCATTTTAAAACTTACAAAATGTGTAGACACCTACGTGAAGCATGATTCAGCATTTATCCCCGCCGATATTGTTAATTTTAGTCTAAAAACAACTCTTCTTATTACATACTTTACTTACTGGCATAGAAAAGTAAAACATCTACTGGTTATTGTTCTACTCGCCGAAGTTGTGTAATAACCATGTTTATTTTCGTAAAGTTTAATTTGCTTTCATGACGAGTTAAAATTCTGGACACATTTCTTCATCGCCATCCATCTTTTCCATTTTAAAGCACTGGATGTAAGCAGGCAATTCTTTGTGGATAGACATTCTTTGATCGACTGACAAAGGAACGACTTATTCATCAAAGAAATTACCCTTTTAATTCACCATCGATTTCCTTCAAAAAGTTAAAGAACAATTTATTGACACTTTTCTTAAATTTAATCCATCAATTGTTCAACAAAACATCTTGTTATTCGAGTACATTCGACATTTTAACGAAATCGAAAATGCAGTCTCATCAGTTTCATTCCAGTTTTATATTCCAACACTGTTATTCACATTCATAATATTATAATAATCCATCGTAAACACACACACTCGTTAACTCGTTAAACGACTGCGTACCCAATGACCTGAATGACGAAATCAAGTGATTTCGTCAGCTATGAAGTAAAATATCGTCTTGCGAATTCAAACAGTTTCGCAATCGGGTGAGCACTTTAGCCTCGCGGTTAGAGTGTCAGGCTACCACGCGAAAGACCCTAGTTCAAATCCTCGTTGGATCCATTTTTTTCAAGTTAAATCGTCTACAAGTCTTAACTGCATTTGACCTTTAACCAGGGGTGAAAAGCCAAAAAGGTAGTCCCTATGTACATGTTCTAAAAATAGCTGTGGGATAAACATAGGTGTGTGATAAACCTTATCTTTTCTTTATAGGTTGTATTATGTTAAATAAAATCATTTAGCTGTGGGATAAAGGGGAACACTGACATGAGGAAAAACACGACAGTGAATGCTACAGTTAGACAAATAGTTATATAGCATGTTTTTTTCTGTATGTCTACAAACAAAGAAAAATATGAGCCGCGTTTAGTTTTAACTGAGCTTAATGCATGTGCGTAAAGTTTCATCCCAGATTAGCATGTGCAGTTCGCACTTGCTAAACAGGGACGACAATTTCCGTGTAGACAGGCTTTTGCTTAGAAAACACTTCCTTTAGAAGTCTGTGCAGTTCGCACAGGCTAATCTGGGACGACACTTTGCCGACATGCATTAAGCCCAGTTTTCCCACAACGATGCTCATATCATCGTTGTAAAATCCTCCCATAAGACCATGAAAAAGCGAATTTGAAACCAAATTTTTCACAGATATTCGAACACGTGTAATCAATTCATGTGAAAGTCTAAATCGAAATAGTTTGATTTCACCGTTATAAGTTTGTTTTTACTGATACCCGTTTTATTAATAAAATTGCACAAATGCAAATGTTCATGTGTCCACGTTGATAAAGGGTCACAAACACTGCACTGTGTTCTTTTACGTTTTATTATCGTAACTGAACTACATATTTCTGACTTAATTTAAATGTTAAGAAATGAATTCAAACATTAATTTAACGATGTATGTGTGTGGTGTTTATTTATACAAAATACCATGTTTGACAACCAAATATACACGAGTTAAATAATACAACTGTCCTGGAGAGATGTATATTTTCAAACTATATAATGCATTCAACGTCGTTGTGCTCCGAATATTGAACGTTTCTCTTTCGAGTAATGTGTACATATCATACGAATAAAAGCTTATGAAAGTCAATCTTGAATTACAAAATAGCATTATTATTTAATTTTCATAGAATGAAACAGTATATGATACCTACCCGCATATCCGGCAATCGACATCGATGGGAGTCACCTTTCAGAAGTCAAGAATCCTTACTAAAAATGAATAGTTTATATTTTTATCTGGTATTAATATGGTTTATATATTAGATGAGTTATTGATATTATTATGTAAATATATGAAGGGCTAAATACCTTGTAGAAAATGCAGCATAGAGTCTTGAAATGTGTGCTAAAGAAATCCAACACGATTCCAATACTTAACACACATGCGGCTATGTCACAGAATATAAATAAAGATTTGTGTAATCTCTAGAATATCTAACCATATAGTTAGATTAGTTTCAAGAAGTAGTTCTAGTAATTTAGTAAATTAAGTGCAGCGAGTTTGTGTCGCTCCAACTTTTTGCAAGAGCACCGCATAACGACACAACACACACACACACAAATCGAGAAGCAAGATCGAAGACCAACACTAGATTCAAATCAATAAATAACTAGGCAACTAATAATACATATCTTCGACTGAAATTGATGAATGGGATACAGATATGCTAATGCTCTTATTAATTATGTATACATTAACGGAGAAATCGCATTTAATAATTTATAAACTACCAAGTATGTGTGTTGTGAAAGTGTGTGTTTCATAATAGGTAAACAGTAATTATAAACTCATCAGACTCAATGCTGTTACGCAGCATGGTAAGTGTAGGCCTCGCCTACATAAACACAAAAGAACAGAAAGTTTATTTGCGACTTAAGCTTATACAGCTCATCGTCAAACAATAAAGCAATCATGAATACACATAAATACACATGCGTCAAAATAACAAAACAACTGTTATATGCATTTTTACAAATATATGATTTTTGTGAGAAGATGCATAAACATCGATGTATAACAAAAAACAATGACGCTATTTTTGAGCATGAAGAGATTCTATGAAAATCCTATTCCAGGTTGCGTTTTGTGACTTAAATGTTGCCTTACACAACTTAAATGCAGCGTAATATAATCAGCTTACTATAAAATAACACTAACAGCGGTAACTTTAATTTAATTTTAATTTTTAAACTATTACAGTTGTTACTGGCAAATCAGATTACACAGAGAAAGTGTTTTGTAGGTTAACTGACGTCGTGATATATTTGAAACTGTCAAAAACGGCCAAAACTCCAATAAACATAGAGTCCAACCCCTACTTCCGGTCACCCCTCATCGCCGGTCAACCTGTGTAAGCGGCCGGTCTGTGCCGCGACCGTCGATAAACACTATATAATGCACCCCTCTTAAGCGGTAACCCCGTTTCTCCGGCCAGCGGCCAGCAATTTTGCATCCCAAATGTTAAATTCCCCCCATATGAGTGGTCACGCGCAAGTAAGTCAGTCATGTACATTGGCAAAATTACACAGACGCAACGGCGAAAAAATCAATACGTACTTCCAGTCTGCGGCATAGGGACCCGACACAGTGTTTGGATTGCCTAAAAAAAAAAAAAAAAAAAAAAAAAAAAAAAAATAAATATATATAATATATAGACAAGGGGTTGAACATGTCAAATAGTCAGACTGTCACACAGTCAACAAAAGTGCAAATTACAAAGTCAATTATCGTTTAAAATGTATAAACCTATATATACAATTGTAGCTAAATATCATCTGCAAAGGTTGGCAATAACAAAATTGGCATCATTTCAACCGTTAAACAATTACAAACTTGAACATCGAACCAAATCGACAGTTTTCGCAAGGTCGGACAAATACCCGCACTCAGATCTAGTTCATAACCCTCCTTGTAAATGCGCACTTACAAACAATACTATCACAATTTATCGCTTTACATTGATGAAAAAGTGTTCAATAAACAATCTGACCCTAAAACCTCATTCCAATACAATCAGATGAGTAAGTATTTTTCATTTATTTACCTGCATCAGTGAAAGTATACTGCGGTCTCCATTCGTCAAAGCGTCGTTGTTGTTGTCCAAGTCACGTGGTTACTAACCGACTCCGGTTGTAAGCCATTCATTGATTGGATGATTCTGGGCCTGGCTCTGTCATTGTAATTGAGTGCAAGCCGGGTTCAAGAGCACGTGTAATTCAGTGCAAGCCGGGTTCAAGAGCACGTGAAGGGGGTGTGGCACAAATTTATTAACAATAGTTATTTTTCGTCGGAGATATTTGTTTATCCAGTTCTTCACAGAAATTATTCCTTATTGAAAGGAAAATGCTTGTCAATTGGTAAGAAAGAGTCTGTCCATCAATTTATGACAATAACAGTACTGAGCACTTTCATTACACACGAAATTAACACAATGTTTACTTTATTTTCAACATTGTTATTCTATTATATGGATTGTTCTCTTTTATAAAAATGATTTTAGATGACTCAAAAAGCCATAAAAATAATGTAAATTATTCACATTCTGTGCAGTTCCATTTAGCTCCAGCCTTTGAATATTTTTTCCATTTCATTGCATTCTGCAAACCTGCACATTTTCTGTGTAACCAAGAATTACACGAATCACACTGTATCCACAGTTCTCCATCTGCCTGTTGGCACTTTTTACAAAGATCACTTTCCAAATATGATGGTCCCGGTTGGGGTTCAGGCTCTGAATCTGGTTGGACAGGCAGCATGGGTGATTGTGCAGTGACATCCATTGGTTCCAATGATTTTGTAGTTTGTTTCTTAAGTGTTTTTGATTTTTTAGAACATTTAGAAACTTTTATTTGCTTCCTATGAGCCATTGTTTTTGTGATATTAAAAACACCTTTAACATCTCTGCAAAACTGAGCAAATAAAACCAGAAAGTATTTTTGAACAAGTTCATTATATATGGTGCAAATCTGTGCAGAGGTAAGAACTAAAGAATCCACAATTTCTGATATAATCACATGTTCCAGAGTGAAAGAAAATTCTTCAGTGGTTTCTCCTTTCAATTTATTAATAACCATATGTGAAAACTGCTGATATAAATTCATGTCACAAAGAAGCTGCTCCAAACAATTATTATACATTGTTTTTCCATATTTTGTTAAATTTTCATTCACAAGTTTTTGCAAACACAACTCAGTTATATTTAAGAAAAAATTAAACATGCCATCTGTTACATTAGTTAGTCCATGCCTTATATTTTGTTTCCTTTCAGTGTCAATAAGGGAGTCGGGGTGAGATGTCATTTGTTGTAAATAATGTTCTTCTTCCTTGAATGAGTTTAGAATAAGTAGTGTTTGTCTAGCTTCCTTGAATGTTGTTTGTGATGCTTTACTACAAGAGAACATATTAGATTTCAAAACCTGCACATACTTTTTTCTGAGCTTTGCCACACAGTATCCTGCCACATAGCGAATTCTGGACCTCGAAGCATCTGTAACCGTTCTTTTATAAATATTCATAGTACTTTCTTTAAGTAACTGAACCCTTTGTTGCAACACAAATTCTCTTATATATTCAAACATCTTATAGCAAACAATTTTGTGTTCCTCTTCAAATACATTTTCAGTTCCGATGTTGAACAAAGTGAGACAGTCCATGGTATATTGTAAACCAACAGTGTACTCATACAGAGTTTTATAAAATTTATTAAGGACACTCTCAGCAATAGGTTTAGGATCATCTATACCTAGTTCTTTTGACACATTTGACATTTTTAAAAATATTCTCTTTATAAAAGTAAGCAGTCTGGGGTCTGCTGGGTCAAGTTGTGATATAATTAAATTGCACTTTGGTTGTAATGTACCAAATGGGTTTTTGAAAGAAATATCTTCAATCATTTTCATCATGTCATAGTTATCATTGATTTCAAACTGTAGTACCTCTTGTTCGTCACTGTCCATAGATGCCAGAATGTCATTAAAATCATCATCAAGATCCATTTCATAGCTATCTGTAGTGCTTGTAGTGTATGCTTGAAAACTTGTATCTGTAGCTGCCACTGACATATGCTCATGTTTATAACTGAAATGTATGTAAAACAAAATATTATTATTTAAACACTAATGACTCAATGACTAAAATAAAATCATTGATGATCTGGTAATTATCTACATTAAAATGTGTAAATTTTCATAGGAGCAATACATTTTGAGAAATTTCAAATTTTTCATAATGTTTTTTGATGAAAACTGATCTCAATAAGATGTCCAAATTGCGTTTTATTAAAGGTTAAAAAGTTATAGGTTGTAATAAAGATGTATGCTTTCACTAAATGAAAACAATAGACTGAAACTTTTAACTGATGAATACAACATACCAAATTTACTAAGAATAACAATTTACCAGAACATCAATACATGTTTCAAAAGGTAACATCATGTTCGAATATAAATATCTGTATTTTTCCTTCTAAAAGAACTAGCCATTTACAAAGGAAGTATGTTAAGTTGTCATACATTTAATGATATAAATTGTTTAGACATTAATACATTTAATGATAACATCTATAAACCTGACATGTTACAGTAAATGAAAATTTTGTATTACAACCATATATTAGAAGGTTACAAAATTAATGATTGCATTACTTACATTAAACATGATGTTACTTTTCGAAGGCATTAACCACAAAATATCATAAATTAATAACTGAGGGTGAATATATTGCATTCTTATAATTATAAAACCCTCAGTTGTCGGCTATATATCAGTCATTCATGCTTTATTTTCAAGTATCCAAAAGTTATAAGTAATGACATGAAGTATACATGTACTTTCATGTATATGTGTGTGGTGTTTTGAGAAAATGGGCATAATGCTTTTGCGTAAAATTTTGTCCCAGATAAGCCTGTCCATTTTGCACAGGCTAATCAGGGACGACACTTTACGCACAAAATGACAATTTTCTTTTAAATGAAGTCTCTTCTTAGCAAAAATCCAATTTAGGCAGAAAGTGTCGTCCTTGATTACCTTGTGCGAACTGCAGAGGCTAATCTGGGACGACACTTTACGCACATGCATTATGCCCAGTTTTCTCAGAACGCGACACATATGTTTAAAGAATATATAAAAATAAATACTTAAAGAAAATATATTTTTATTTTAAACAAAGCTAAATTCTACAATGATCTAAATTGGAAGTACACATTTTACAACTTTATCCTTAACATTCCATATTAAAAAATACCACTAGCACAGGTTTAACCCTTTGAGTGCTGGAACCGGATTTTGAAGGCCTTTGTAAACAGTTTGGATCCAGATGAGACGCCACAGAACGTGGCGTCTCATCAGGATCCAAAATGTTTGCTATTCTGATAGTATTCTTTGAAAACATTTGAAGAAAATGCTAATTTTAGAAATTTAGCAGACAACATTTTAGCAGACGACAAATTTCCCATCATGCAAAGGGTTAACTGTATTTTGCTTATACATAAAATTAACATTTGCTTTAGTTTTTTTTTGGTTTTTATAGGATTTTGTCCAGACTGTCTCCAAAAAGTGAGGGAGAAGTGGAGATACAGAACCTCTATGAGACTTTTAAATTTGAGTGTGTGGAATCAAGAAAAGAGTATCCAATACCTGGCTCTATCATTTTCATAGAACATGTAAAAAAATTGATTCCTGGTGTAAAAAGTGTGAGGAGAAAGGTTGGAACATCGTTCAAAACATTTTACAAAGGTGTCTGCCTTAATCCTATTGATTCAATATCCCCTGTTTCTGATATAATCTGGTCAGATATAAGTAAATCAGTGCCAGAAAATTATTTAATAAAGAAGATTTCATTTGAAGAGATCATTTGTGAATCAGAAAGTGGATACACCAGCAATGGCAACAATGTATCAAGGACAATAATATTTCAAAGTAACAACACATGGCAATTTAAAATTGCAGCAAAAATTGTCGACCTGTCCAACATTTATATTGAAGGAACATTTCACTTAAGTGTTAAAGGTGTGACACAAGTTTTTAATGCGGTAGAAAATATCAAACTTTGTAGTGGCCTTAAGGTGACAAAATCAATAATTGTCAGTAGATACCACACAATAGACTTATGGAAAAGCCCTGGTGAAGAAGAAGTAAGATCACTAAAGTCATTAATGTGTGCAAAAGTGGTTCCCTTACATAGTCGTGTTGTATCATGTAGAATATGTCAAAAAATGACAATTTCAAAATCTGATAATAAGGAAAATGAGCCTGTACAAAACATTCCTGTTGCTGAACCATTGATTAATCAAGTTAGATCGCTCTTTCCACAGGCAGATGAAAATATGATTGAATTACTGGTTGAACAGGCAAAAAATGTTGGAAGAGACCCAAAAGGACGAAGATGGTCCAAAAAATTTGTTGGTGTATGTCTCCAAATGTACAATAAAAGTCCAAATTGCTATGATCTGTTATATTCAAGCAAGTTATTAGTCCTGCCTTCTAAATCGTTGCTAATATTGTACAAAAATTTAATAAAACAACAACCAGGATTTGATGATGATGTTTTCCAGTGGATGTATACTGAGGCAAATAGACAGAACATACCAGAGGGGGAGAGATATGGGGGGATAATATTTGATGAAATGTCAATACAGACAGACATACAAATTGATAAACATGGTGACATTGTAGAAATCTCCGGGTTCACGGATTATGGAAATGAGGGAGACTCCTGCTATGCCCTGAAGCAAGGGTCAAATGAAAAAAAGGTAGGAAAATATGCTCTCCAACTTCTTTTCCTGGGAACTAATGGTTTTCGATTCCCGTTTGCCTATTTCATTACCAATGGTGTACAGGCATCCGAGCTATGTGGTATGTTCTGGAAAGCTGTATATTTATTAAGGTGTGCAGGATTTACAGCTCTATACACATGTATGGATGGTGCTCAAGCTAACCGATCATTCATGCATATGTGTTTAGGAGATAAGCCACAGAATTATATAGCAAGAAGCCCATGTTCATCAAATGACATCATATTTGTAATGGATTTTTCACATGTTGTAAAAAAAATAAGAAATAACATTTTAAAAAGTGGAATTCATCCCAAAAGTACAAGAATTTTGACATTAACTAGTTTTTTCACTATTCAGTGGCAAATGTTCACTGACTTTTTCAACTGGGACCAACAAAATGCTCTACAAACTCACAAGAAGTTATCAAGAGAACATTTTCATCTTGACTCACAATTAAAAATGAGAAATCATCTAGCAGAAGATGTGCTAAATTCTGAAATGCTGCATTCAATGAAATTATATAAAAACAATCTGGGTGAAAAGGGTGAGGTATTAAATGGAGTCATAGAATTGCTGGAAAATACATCCAAACTTATAGAAATTTTTCGAGACATGAGACCTGTAAAATCTTTAGATGACAACAGAATTTCTACTCTACATGATGTGGCAACATGGTTTTCTGCCTGGGATAATTTCATTTTGAATTGTCCTGAAATTCCAGGAAAAGACAGAAAGAAAAGGCTGTTATCCCAACAGTGTTCTGAAGATATTCAATCATGTATTTTGGGTTTTACAGCACTTTGTAAAACAGTTCTCACCAAGTCATCTGTAATGTATGTTACTCCAGGACTAGTCAACTCCGACGTTATTGAAAACATTTTTAACCAGCAAAGGTCAACATACCACGGAGCAAATACCAATCCTAGTGCCTTACAATACCAGAGAGCTGTTAACAGTATTCTGGTTGGACAGAATGTTGTGTCAAAAAAGTCTAATGCTGCTAATACCAAAGTGAAATATGAACCATACCGATTGGATATAAAGGAGCCATTACGAAAAAGACCTACTTCTTCTTCCAGTTCTACTTGCAGTGAAATTAAGGTCAAGAAATTGTAACTGAATTATATAGCTTAGCAAAAATGGTACATATTGTGGTTAAATGACATGACCAACATAGTGTGAAGTTTCAAGTCACCACCATCATCACATGAAGTTGACGACAAAAGTGTTATCACACGTTATTGGCAGTTCCATATAGTGAGTATTATTTATTTCATTGTTAAGCTTTAAATTAAATTAGAGAAAAATCAATTGGTGGTAATACATGTACCAATAATGCTTTAATGTATAGATACCTTTTCATTCTACAGCAGCTGAAATCTTCAACTGTTTCCAGGCTTTTCATATTCAATATGTTCTGTATAGCGACAGGTGGGCTAAAGATGTGCCGAGGGTGAAAATTTATGACACGTAATCCATCAGAAGACTTAACTCTAGAAATTGCAACTCCAAACTGGCCTGGCTTGAATATATCATAACAGTCTACTTCAACCCTGAAACATTAAAATAAAATGATGCATAACTTAATATTCTGTTCTAAATACAATTATTCAACTGTTGATTATATATTCATAACTTATTAACTTGCTTACAATTGTAATACATGTAGTTGCATGTAGTTTTACTCCTTATATAAATAACCCAAATTAAAACTAGGCCATAACAATTTTATATAATTACTATTTTTATTTTTATTTAAATACAGCTGTTGCCAAGGTTTTAATGTTACATGATGTTAACAGATAACATTGAACTGTATTTACTGTATTTACTATATTTACCAAGGTAGTGTCATTCCTTGTGCTTTATGGATTGTAAGGGCATACGCAGGCTTTACCGGAAACTGAAGTCTGCTGGCAATGTGTGTGTTTGTTTTTGGATCAAACACTGTAAAATAAAGATTAATTCTGTTAAAATGTATGAAACCTACTAATTTATTTCAATTACAAAATTTATTTATTAAGTATATGTTATTGGTAAATTATTATATTTTTAATAAATTTAAAACCAGGGAACCAAATCAGACTAAAATGAATTATTTATTTTTCTGTAATGCTTCATTTGACTGGGTTAAGTATTATAGAAAACTGTAACATCAATTATTACAAACATGTGGCCTAATTACTTCATAAATATTATATAGCAAAATATGACAAGTTATGTTTACCTGAAAATGACTCTTTATGTAAGATATGGCTCTTTTGTAGAGTTGGGAAGTATACTTCCAGCTGTGTCTTAGAAGCAGATCTCAAAGTGCCCGTTAAACCATTCACAAGATAATCATTTAAATTACGCAGTAAAATAACTGGACATTCAACCTTCAACCATAATGTCTTAGGAGCAGTCGAATCTTTTAACTCTGCGGAAATCCCAGAATCTGTAGCTTTGAATTCATACATGTCTCCGGCTGAATTTATTAAACGATTCCTATTGTACATGTCAACAAGTAAATTGGTTGAAAATAATTTAACACTATTGCAACCTTCTGGTAAAGGTTTACTGGCACTGTTCATATAAGTGTTAACACACTCTGAAAATTCACCCTGATAAATATCGGAAATTACTTTAACAAAAAGTTCATCACTTTGACGTACATTTTCTCTTAATGTTACTACATGAGGAAATACCGATTCAAAGTGATCACTTAAAAAACAATAAGTGCCATCATCACCGTACCTTTTGTTAGGTACCGGTGGCAACTGAAAAAAGTCACCACTGAATATCACCTGGATGCCTCCAAATATGTTATCCGGATTTTTAATGCCACAAACATTTTTTATGGACTCAAATGTACGTTTACTGATCATCGAGCACTCATCAACAATTAATACATCAGTTTCCATTATTGCACTTACAATTTTATCATATTTAGCATTGTTCTTTAACACTGATGCAATTTCCGTGGGGTCATGTCTTCCATCATCTATTCCAGTGAATTTGTGCACTGTTAATGGATTCAAGTGGGTGGGGTACACAGCACAAGCTATTCCAGTGCTGCATGTCAGTTGCACTTTTTTACCCTTTTTACTAAGTTCCTTACATATTTCTTTAATAACATGGCTTTTACCAGTTCCGGCCGATCCTAATAACAAAAGGCTGTGACCCCCGCTTGCAATATCAAATGCAGTCATTTGGTTTTTATTTAAAATCATTTTAACTTTTTAGGCTTTTTTGGACAGAAAACGTTGTTTTGTTTACATTCGTCACTTGTTGTTGTTGTTCGCTACTTATACCGTTTTATTGTTACAGCTTCCTGAATAATCCACTACAGCGCCGGGAGCCAGGTACCAACCAATGAAATTACTCGTTGCAAAATTGGTCACGTGATTCTAGCAGCGGAAATCGATGGAGACTTTCGTTTTAAAGTAAATAAACTAGTGTTAAAACAGTTGTTGAAAACAAAATATAAATGCTTGGAATGAGTTTTTAGGGTCAGATTGTTTATTGAACACTGTTTCATCAATGTAAAGCGATAAATTGTGATAGTATTGTTTGTAAGTGCGCATTTACACGGAGGGTTATGAACTAGATCTGAGTGCGGGTATTTGTCCGACCTAGCGAAAACTGTCGATTTGGTTCGATGTTCAAGTTTGTAATTGTTTAACGGTTGAAATGATGCCAATTTTGTTATTGCCAACCTTTGCAGATGATATTTAGCTACAATTGTATATATAGGTTTATACATTTTAAACGATAATTGACTTTGTAATTTGCACTTTTGTTGACTGTGTGACAGTCTGACTATTTGACATGTTCAACCCCTTGTCTATATATTATATATATTTATTTTTTTTTTTTTTTTTTTTTTTTTTTTTTTTTAGGCAATCCAAACACTGTGTCGGGTCCCTATGGTCTGCGGTTTAGGCTCTGTAGTACTGAAGCATGATGTGTGATAAACATTTTGACAGCCAGTTTGCAAATTGCAATTAATTAGCGGCGGATTATCGGGTTAAAAGCAATATGCGACCGTTTGATCTTTTTGTTTCCGAACGTGCGAATATCACCTATTATTACTGGAAAGGAGATTCTTAATTTATAATTTATTAGTTGTAGCTCATACTATTTCAAGCACACATTTATGACAATTATCGGCTAATTAAAAGTTAAAAAGAACAACAAAACTTTTAACCGAAATCAACTGATCTACATGTTATCTGTGCTACAAAGTTTTTATCCAAAAATCAATACACGCATGCTTTCGAACCATGGGTATGGCGTGACATTGTACATTGGTGCATAATTTTCGCGCGCTTTTGTCGGGACAAAGGAAATACACGATGCTAGAATTTGTAAACGTCTCGTTAACATTAAACAATCGGGAGTGTGTTTCGGATTACAAATTATTATTCTCATTTGGGAATAAAACAAAACATTTATATTTGTTTTATATTTACAATGATTTCAATATTAATATTCATAAAACCCTTTACGCGGCGAAAAAATGTTTTTATAATATTATGCATGAAAAGCACGATTACCAGGAGGATTACACCCGGTTGCTATTATCAGTCTCTTAAGTAACTGGCCACGATTTTATCGTGAAGGAGATCACTGTCGGGACCATTTCGTGCGGTAGGTATTCAAAGCTGCACTAAACCGATTAAATTATCGATTTATAGTGACACGGGAGTTATTCACGCATAACTGATTCACAACTGTTCCCATCTTAAGTGCATTGGGGCCATACAACGCGCATTGTGTAAACAATGAATCATGAGAATGATTCTTTTTCATTGACTTGATTCTGATGATGATGATATTGATGATGGTTAGAAAGATGAATTGAATATTTTTTTGAATAAAACTGTTGTCTTATAGCTGATTTTATAACGGAAGAAATAAAATTATTTTAAGTCTATACATTGTTTAGTACATGTACACATATTTACCATTTTGTTTATACAAAAATTGAACAGTTGGTCATGCACTCATCAACTCCAGACTCCCTATGACCCAACCCCCTCTTAAGAGGCCACCCCGCTTAAGCAGCCAATTTGGCTGTTTCCCTTGACTGGCTGCTTAAAGGGGTTGGACTGTATATATTGTTTGTTGCCGCTAAAAAATCAGATTAGAAAAACGCGTAAGATGTTATATTCCATTACAGGCGCGGATCCGGACATGGGAATGGATCATGACATGGGAACGCTGGCAATTGCTTGCAACGACGTGTTAACAACGCTAAAAGAGATGCAGATACACACATAAACAATTGTAAAATTAGTCATATATGCTTCATTTATGAAAACAAACTTGTACAAACAGTCCTACAAAAACCTGGTCCATTAAACAGTATTTGTAAGCAGCGTTATTGAAAAGGAAAACATTTAATACAGTGAACAGGAAATATTTCATGTAAATCTTAAGTATGTCGGTCGATTTATTAAATGTACAATGTTTACCATGAAAACAGAACCTTGCCCAATAAATTGAGAAAGGTCATGCGAAAATAGGTCTTTTGCCATATGGAGCTTCCATGTCCGTAAATAATACCACGAAATATTGCAAAACTTTACACCTGACTTGGTAGCGCGTAGCTGATTATGGCAGTGTTTATATATATATATATATAAGTAGTATTTTGTTCACATTAAAATGTTGCAGATGGACTTAAGCGCAGATGTGGATATGGCCGCCATTGCAGGGTTCATTGCCTGTTTCCCACTATTTCAGTGTAAGGCACCCTTTCTTATAGAATATAAATCTGTTCTCTATATCGATATTTTCCTGTATGAATAATTCGTTTTAACACTACTGCAATGTTAATGTAACGCAGTTTAATTTATGAAATTAAAAATAATTGTAGTGTCACGCAATAACATTTATGCATTTATTTCAGAATAAACTTTTGCTTTGAACCATAGTGATTCCATAACATTTTTAACATGTATACAAAAACTAGAACAAAGTACATGTTATTTTGACCTTTTAAATGTTGTCACACATTTGTTTTATCATTCTTGTTATTTATGCTACATTGGCAACTATTTCTGGCACCAACCTCCAGATTGATCGTGAACAGACAATTGCCTTCCTACTAAACACCACTAAGGACATAGATAGTACGTCTTTATATATATATATATATGTATACATTTAAAAAATGTGGGTTTAGTATTTTCCAACAAAACCTTACGTTCCCCACTGTGCGTGCTATGATCTGGTTTAATTTGTAATAAAGAACTATGTTTAGAAACCATACATAAACCAGTTCGTGAAAATTCAAACGCAGCTGTTTATCTGGCTTTAACTTATGTGCAAGTTCAATTTTCATATACAGTCGCTGATTTTCATAAACTTACATGAAAGGTGTGCTTTTGCAGATGATCCGTTTCTTGCAATGACTGCCGGCCTTGCCGAAACGTGCATGGGATTTTTTTTGAGAGGTATAATCAGCAAAAGAGACATTCCAACCAGACAAGTAAGTTTGTTTACAAATTTCAAGTAAACGTTTTCAAATAAAATGGACATTTCCAAGTTAAGCGCTAAAAATAAGCAGTCTATTGGGGGAGCTTTTGTCCCAAATAGCTTTTTTCGTGGGGCGTTTCGAACTACCTCCCAGCCCTGTCTTACACCAGAAATCTATTTTGTTCGTTATGTATGATGTCACTCGACAGCTAGCGGGCCGAGCAAGGTCCTTAATTATTTCAGCTATGAGATCCGTAAGCTCATTGACCTGTTTCTGTCTGATCTTAAATTGCTATGAATGGCTCGTCTAAAAGGAATGTCCGTTGTTGCTTAATAAAGAAAAGCTCAACGGGATGTCTGGGTGTCCACCATTCTGGGTCTTGTAAGGTACACTCTAACCATGTTCCCTCCACAATCCTTTCCAGTTCAATTCGACAACACCAGAGAAACATGCCATGTAAGGTTCAACATAGAGTTGTCGGAGAGAATGGACACTGTTCTATTATGAAATGTTCTACTATGAAATAGACTATAGCAATCACTATTTATATTGTGAAACAGACTACGGCTCCCGCCAACGTTAACCCTGTACCCTGTTTTCTGATGGCGCACTTCTATATTAAACGTCTTAGCAGAAGCACGTTTTGTGTTGTTATTAACATTAGTTAATACTCATTAGAGTTGACGTTGATATAAGTCATATACACAATAGTGTCATAACTACAAAACATGGTGTCAGAAGTGGGATATGTACCCACGAAAAATCGGATAACTTAAAACTAGTGAACTTATTTATAATAAATAACCTGCTGACAATTACAAAATGGCTCTATCTGGAATAACACCACCAGTTATGGACCGGGACAGTTCACATCTACCATCCACGTGGGAGAAATTCGAACGACACATCAAATTAATATTTTCCTGACCATTAAAAGAAAAATCAGAAGAGGAACAGATATCGTTCTTGCTCATATGGGTCGGCGAAAAAGGCCAAGATATTTCACAAGCATGGGCAATGACAGAAGAAGAAAAAACTCAACTAAAAACATATTTTGACAAATTCCAAAAACACGTGAAACCCAAATTAAATCCGGTCTTTGCAAGATATCAATTCTACAAGGAAGACCAAAATGATGAAAACATTGAACAATTCATAACAAGGCTAAAACTTAAAATTACTGACTGTCGATTTCCAGCAATAGTGAATGATGTAATGATACGAGATCGAATTGTGTTCGGTGTGAACAATCAAAAACTTCGAGAGAAGCTTATTAATGAAGGCGAAAATCTGACGCTCGACAAAGCGATACAAATATCTCAAAACTTCGAATACTGCAGACAACAAATGTCGCTGATCAACCAAAAAGACGTACACCTCATTAGCTCACGTGACAAAGGGCACCTACGTGGCGGAAGAAGAGGTCGAGAACGTGATCGATACCCAGCACAGAGGGAAGTTCAGCAAAAAGCCGATCAAGACCAACCATCGTATAGGATAGCACAGCAAACGGCCCCTAATCGTGGAAATGGACGGGATCGACGGTGCGAGCGCTGCGGCAACCCGACGCACAAAGAACGGGCACAATGCCCCGCATGGGGAGAGACATGCAACAGGTGTCACAAGAAAAACCATTGGAGACGAGTGTTTAAATCAAAATACGTTTACGATGTCGATAATAGTGACAGTGACAGTGAAAACACACAGGACGATGATTCGTGTGATTCGTGGATACAACCCTACTCCATAGATACGGTAAGTCAACCACAATCGTCCGTCCACTCCTCTGCTCCCAATAAGGCATTCGTAAACGTAAGCATCGGTCCCAATTTGCAGAACATACAATTCAAAATTGATACCGGGCCAAGCGTAAACACAATCTCTCAAAAACATTTCGAATCGCTCAATATCAAAGCCCCATTAAAAGCCCCTGACACAAGACTCACTTCCTACTCAGGCGATAACATACATGTATTTGGCAAAATAAATCTCAAATGCAAATACCGAGCATCAGAGACGCAGGCTATATTTTACATTGTGAATAGCGCACAGCCCCTGATGGGTTTACAAACTTTGCTTGATTTAGGTCTGTTGAAATTAACATACGAGGTCAATGAACAAACGGACAGTCCTATCACTAAGGAATATGTCATGTCTGAATACGGCGAACTGTTTAGAGGTATCGGAACTCTCCCGGGCAAAAGTAAATTGCACATTCGCGAAGATGCGATTCCGGTGGTAACGCCACCAAGACGCATACCGGAAGCCTTAAAATCTCGCCTCAAGTCCGAACTTGAGAAAATGGTCAAAGACGATATTATAAGGCCTGTATCGGAACCGACAGACTGGGTCAATCCAATTGTGGTTGTTGAAAAACCCAATGGCAAATTGCGGATCTGCCTAGATCCAAAACAGCTCAATAACGCGATACAACGTCCGCATTTTGCAACGTCTACACTTGAAGACTTGATTTAACACACGCATACTGGAGTGTGGAACTAGACAAGGAATCGTCGTACCTTACCACATTTGCAACACCGTTTGGAAGGTACCGCTACTTGCGCCTTCCGTACGGAATTTCGGCTTCTAGCGACATATTTTGTCAAAAAGTTAACGAAATATTTGAGGGACTACCAGGTATTCACCCGCTCGTTGACGACATTCTAGTCTGGGGACGCACCCCCAAGGAACATGACCAAAACTTGACACAGGTATTGATACGAGCACGCGAACGTGGTATCAACTTCAATCCGCTAAAATACACAATCGGGGTAAAATCAGTCCCATTTTTTGGTCACGTGATCACTGACACCGGATTACAAGCCGACCCGAAGAAAATTGACGCAATCTCAAAATTGCAGACCCCAGACAGCCGCGAAAAGGTCGAAACCTTGCTAGGACTCGTTAATTACATGGCAAAATTTGCGCCAAACTTAGCCGAGGTCACCGCCCCCATAAGGAACCTCCTTAAGAAAGAGGAAGAGTTCTGTGGGACGCCCCACAGGAAATAGCCCTGTCAAAGATTAAAGACATCATCACCCAGTCGCCAGTTCTAGGGTATTATGACCCTAACAAGCCCCTGATACTGGAGACAGACGCGAGCAAATATGGGTTAGGCTGCTGTCTTATGCAAGACGAGAGACCAATTGCGTTTGCCAGCAAATCATTAACGGACACGGAAAAAGGTTACGCAGTCATTGAAAAATAACTTCTCGTGATTCTTTTTGGGTTGAAACGATTTCATCAATTCACGTACGGTAGAGAAGTAATCGTTCACTGCGATCACAAGCAAATTTCTTCAATAATGAAAAAACCACTGGCTGCTGCACCGCCGCGACTATCAGAATACTTCTTGCAATGTCCAAATACCAGGTCAATGTACAGCACGTACCCGGCAAAAAAATCCCTGTCAGTGACTGCTTGTCAAGACACGCGTTGCCAGACACATGTCCCGAAATAATTGAACGTCTTGATAGTCACGTGCACACGGTTTATCAACAAATTCCCGTCACAGATCGCAGACTTCAAATAATACGTACCGAAATAACGAAAGACCCACAAATGACAAAATTAAAACGGACTATAACCGATGGCTGGCCGGAATCTGCGAGCAAATGCGATCGAAACATAGCGGAATATTTCAATCACCGCGACGAATTAAGCTCAGAAGATGGTCTGATATTCAGAGGTCACACATTGGTCATCCCAAAGTCTCTGCGAAATGAACTAATAGAGGAAGTTCATTCGTCACACTTGGGAATTACGAAAACACTGGAACGTGCCAAAGATTCGTTGTTTTGGCCTGGCATGTCTAAGCAAATAACTCATTACGTCACTAATTGCCCGACTTGCCTTACTCACAGAGATGCAAATGCCCCAGAACCTCTGATAACGACCGCATTCCCAGACAGACCCTTTCAGCAAATCGCCACTGATCTGTTCCACTTTAACGGACAAGAATACCTGTTAACGGTCGACTACTATAGTAGGTTCTTTGAAATTGACCATTTACCGAACACACAATCACATACAGTGATAACGAAATTGCAAAAATACATGTCAAGAATGTCAATTTCCGATATCCTGATATCGGACAATGGCCCTTAATTTTCGTGCGCTGAATTTAAGAAATTCGCCGATTCTTGGGGATTCGAACACAGAACGTCATCACCAGGTCATCCACAAAGCAATGGTTTGGCCGAAAAGACAGTAGGGACAGCTAAAAAGCTGATGCAAAAAGCATTAAATACGAAAACAACGTATACTAAGCACTACTCAAATATCGCAATACCCCGTTACAGTGCGGTTACACACCTAGTCAATTAGCACTTGGTCGTCGAACCAAATCAATTGTACCAATCACAAACAAAGCGCTGCAACCTACAGCAATCAATGACAAACAGTTACGCACACGAATGCAAAAATCTAAGGCACAGCAAAAGTCAAACTTCGACAAAACATCGCGAGCGTTAACGCCATTATCAGTTAATGACAGCGTTCGTATTAAGTTTGGAAAAATCTGGAAAATTGGAAGGGTCATGAAAGTTCACAATGACCGCTCGGACATAGTTCAAACTGCCGATGGTGGCACGTATCGCAGAAACAGGTCAGTGTTGCACAAAACGCGCGAAAATACCAGCGATATTGAGCCATTCGACGCCTTAGTTTTACAGCCTGATGAACACCCTCATAATACCCCCCAAGTTGAAGTGTCAATCCCAGATCCCCGAAATAACCCGATCATAAACTCAGATACAGGATATAGAACACGGGCAGGACGATTAGTGATTGGAAACCGTAAATATGCAGGAAATGAATGGACGAAATAGAGAAAATTAAATTCTAACAAAAGAAAGGCATCTGAATCCATAGTTTGATTATAAACTAACATTTATGATTGGTCAATATTTTGTTGAAAACTCTTGATTTATTTTCAACGTTTTGATATTATCATACCATATGTATTATACAAACATGTAATGTATTATAACAACATAATCATATTTTGATTTTGCTTTTTAGAAAAAGAGGGAGATGTTCTATTATGAAATGTTCTACTATGAAATAGACTATAGCCACCACTATTTATATTGTGAAACAGACTACGGCTCCCGCCAACGTTAACCCTGTACCCTGTTTTCTGATGCCGCACTTCTGTATTAAACGTCTTAGCAGAAGCACGTGTTGTGTTGTTATTAACATTAGTTAATACTCATAAGAGTTGACGTTTATATAAGTCATATACACAATAGTGACATAACTACAAAACAGACCCGGAACAGGTTAATGTGCTATAACCATTTGACAGGAAATAAGACCCTCTGGGAGGGCATCTCTGTATGGGTTATCCACCCCTTTATCGGTGAAACAGTATAGGCGGTGGCGGTTCTGTTCTGTGAATGTCCACCACCCGTTTCATAAGAGGGTTGTTACCCTTAGAGATGGTTTGCTTTCTGAAGTGGGTTGACCATACCATCCGGAATCTAACTGAACAACCGCACTTCCGGCATTAGATTGGAATGCATGCTGTGGTGACCTGGAACTGTATGATGGTTTATGTTGGGTTTTAGCGATTAACCACAGTATCCAATGCAAATAGAGTGCCCTAAACATCTGCCCAAGGGAAACCATAGAAATGAGAATATATGACTTTACTTATAACCGTAGTATAAGATGAGCAACCTTGGTAGGCGGCGGATTGCGTGCCGACGCAGTTAACATATCTATGGATATTTTCGTTGGCATCAGGAATTGGAGAAGCTGCAATACGATGTGGACCCTTCGCTCAAGAAGCCGTATGTACGAGGCCCTTATATATTTTTCATTTATTCAGGGAAGAGAATGGCCTGACGTAAAGAATGATGGTGTTTCCTTCAAAGCCAGTCTTTGGGTGACATAACGGGACGTAATAATAGGGCTTTTGACCATACGCGGAAAAACAAGAAGGCCGTTTTATCAACAGATCTAACCTTGACCAGCTCTAGCTTGGTAATTTCACTATTACCGGTGCCAGCTTGAGAACAATATAGCCTATATGAAGTCTTGTAAGTCCTGATTATCATGGATCTCTTCAATAAGACCTGTTTCCGTCCTCACGTTTGATGGTAGCCGGGTCGATGCCACAACACATCCTAGTTGAAATACCCCACTGTGAGGACATAGGTAAGTGCCTGAGCAGACTTAAGCTGCAAGAGAACGCAGCTAGAGCCAGAATCAACAGTTCGCTTAATGATCACAGTTAGTTCCCCTTCAAAACATGATGCCAGCTGAAAGAGTGTAGCTTGCCATAATTGTCCCCAGACTTCTACTGACTGGAGGAGGCACCAGTGGGTCATGTTGTTGTGGGTCAGGTGGTGAAAGGTGTGCCAGAATGTGTCTCTCCCAGAATAAGTTGTTAATTCTCCCATAAACTGGCCAGGGCTTCCCGGGTTTTGTGAACGTGTGCCAATGTATACTTTACAGTACAAATAGTAGGTATGTGTGAATGTATTTCAACGCAGAGAATACAGTGTGTACACTGCTAACCATATACTAACAATTTGAAGTAAACCTAGGATATGATAAACGAAATACAGAGAAATGAGATGCATGCACCGACTTCACTGTAATAAACGATGTTATATCTAGGCTAAGTGCTCTAGATAATGACTCGCGTTGACTATAGGTTTACATGTGTTTGATTAAATACTAGTATGACAGAGGCTAGTAATGTAAACTTATGTATACTACGTTTAATTAAATTGCTTAATAAAATGACTTTAAAATTACATAATATTACACGCTACCATTAAATAACTCAACTTATTTTAATATATTTGAAAAATAATGCATATACATTTGTTTGGTAACCGATCAATATAATTAGTTATTGTAGTTCTGCCTATTTGTTGAATGCTATGCTCTGCTCTTCAAATGATGTTTGCATACAATTACGTAAAATTCCAACAAACACAATTTGTATGACATAAACTTTATTTTGGGTTTAGCTTCTTGGCAACATGTGCATGAAAATTAAGCAAGCAATGTGATTTGCTGATATCAAAAGTCAACATGCTTGCATAAATAAGAAAGGATTCTGCTTCAATTGAAATCCCTGACTGAAAATGCGAAGGTAATTTAAAGTTTCAAGAAAGGTTGATTCTTTGTTTTTTATTTATCGCCATTTTCAACAGTATTTGCATCATATTTATCAAGTCATTGAACCTTCTCCCACTGTTTCTGCGTAATTTAGTTGACAGGTCAGTGGCGTAGTAGATATAATGTCTGCATAGCAACTGGGTGGTCACGGGTTCGATCCCCATTGTTGAAGTGTTGTTTAGATTTCTACCCAAAGGCACCAAACACTGGTTCTATCCCGGAAACAGACTCAACATGACTATTGTCAAGCAATATATGTCCCTACCGGCTCCACCATTGTCAGAAATTCCACCATTGTCAGATTTGTTGTCGTAGCAACCAGAAGTTTTGACATAGGAACAAAATGAAATAACGTACATAATGTCCATATTGCCATCTATCCATGTTTGAAGTTTCATGAAACAATATATAGAACTTTTAAAGTTATCGCAGGATCCAGAAATCAACCATTTTCAGCAGTATTTCTAGTCTATTTGTTGCCATAGCAACCAGAATTTTTGACCTACGAACAAAATGAAATGATGTGCATAATGTCCATATTGCCATCTATCCATGTTTCAAGTTTCATGAATAAATATTAAGAACTTTTAAAGTTATCGCAAGATCCAGAAAACCACCATTTTCAGCAGTATTTCTAGTCTATTTGTTGCCATAGCAACCATAATTGTTGACGTAGGAACAAAATGAAATGGCGTGCATAATGTCCATATTGCCATCTATCCATGTTTCAAGTTTAATGAAAAAATATTAAGAACTTTTTAAGTTATCGCAGGATCCAGAAAAGTGTGACGGACAGACAGACAGAGCGCAAACCATAAGCCCCTCCGGTGAAACCGGTAGGGAACTAATAAAGTTTCAAAAAGTCTCACACTTTTGATGCAATGGAGCTAAAATAAATAGATTGAAACTACTTATCTTTAGTGCATATACTTATACCAGAATCTGGCAACAGTCCTTGCATAAGTGGTGTGGGGAAAATAGCTGTAGAAATAATATCATGACTAATCAAGAACAAGTAATGCCACTGTACTTTGATAGCATTAAAGCTATTGGACGTTAAAAAACATGGGTTTGTATGACTTACAGAGTAAACATTAGTTAAACAAAAGTTTTGTCACAGACAATGGAGCAGCCTAGTACCAGGTTAATGTTGTTGGAGTTAGCACAGGATCTCCATAAGTTTCATCATGCTAGCTTAAGTATTTTTTAAAAATGGCAGGGTCAAGATTTTCATTTCAATTATTTTTGTAACCATAGCAACCACATTTTTAGTCTGAAGAAAAAACTGAAATAACAGTTCTTTTGGGATTGTCAAAGACTAAACCTGATAGTTTGCTCTTATGTATGTTATCTTAGTAACCACAACTTTTTGCAATAAAAATGCTGAAATCATACTCTTTGACAAACACACACATACATCCACATCAGATTATCATCACACGTTCCAAGGCACATTTAAAGGGCCTTTTCACAGATTTTGGAATGTTTTGAAGTTTGTCATTAAATGCTTTATATTGATAAATGTAAACATTGGATCTTAAAAGCTCCAGTAAAACATCAAGAATAAAATTTAAAAAAGGAAAAAAGTAGCCCCGCAGCAGGGCTCGA
This sequence comes from Dreissena polymorpha, assembly GCF_020536995.1. Classification (NCBI taxonomy): domain Eukaryota; kingdom Metazoa; phylum Mollusca; class Bivalvia; order Myida; family Dreissenidae; genus Dreissena; species Dreissena polymorpha. The sequence continues at coordinate 42,305,000 of NC_068359.1, read as the reverse complement.
ACCAGCGACCCCCGGAGTCTTGAAGTAAAAACCAATTAGACCGCTCGGCCATCCTGCCAAGTATGTATGAGAGACGTATTTTATAGTTTATAAAATCAATCTTTGTAGTTTCACAAAATTAAACGACAACAACAGAACTCTCCAAATTATTTAATCGTTTCGCGCTGCAATGCTTTATAATTTTCAGGTTTTTAAATCGTCAAAAGATGCATGTAGTGGCTATATTAGACCATGGTAAATGTTCAGTATTACTGTTTCCTCACAAATGTCTTAACTAAAACGAAAACTTGCGAATCTAAAACAACTTTTTTCAATTTTGTCAATTTACCAAAACGTGAAAAGATCCCTTTAAGGTCTCATTGGTCAGCGTGCACTGAACTATTTTAAAACAAAATTGTTTGGCGAATACCCGGGTAGCCGGGGTAAATTTGGCTTACTTTGGCTCAAAATTAAATATTTTCCCCTGAAAGGTCACAGGGGCAGGTCGGGCTGCAAATACCTCTTGAAGAGGCAAGTAGGACCTGTAAATAAACTCTGATATACACACAACCTGAGAATTTCTCGTGAAGCATCTGTGTAAGCACACATGACTCTGTAATTTGGCTCGAATAGTTCGTCATGCTATCTCTTATCAGTGGATTATTTATTACCCCATGTGAAGTTTATGGTGATTACGAGTTGAAAAAGGTACATAATGCTCCTTTAAAGTGTGTGTGTAATTCAGAAGTTTATTTACAGATCATCGCTGAGTCTTCACGACTACATTATGTGCAGACTTGCCCCTGTGATCTTCATGGGAAAATATTTAATTTTGAGCCAAAGTAGGTCAAATTTACCTCGGCTGCCCGAGTATTCGCCAACGAAATAACTTTGATCCAAATAGACGAGTGCACGCTGGAAAATTAAATTGACAATTAAAAAAGACCTTCTTCTCGCTCCTTGCACGCTGCGCCGCTTTTATGGCCCCTCTAAAAGCCACAAGCCGTCGACCCGAACCCCAGAACGGTTTCCCCAATACGTTTAGTGTACTGAGTACCGCCGCCCTGGGACACTCCCATTATCTCATAGAGCCATGTCCTCGAAATCCTGGCCCAAGGTCCGCCACGTCCGTCCTCTAAATTGCCACCTCTGCTGCTCCAGTCCCTCTTCCGGCGATGTAGTGAAACCACTATCCACCTACGGACAATTACAATTCGCCTTGGCGATCATTCCTAAGTTCTTGGAGTCAGCGATGTCAGCGGGAGAGGACGTCCAAGTCGAGGGATGACGGTACTCGCTTGATTAACAGAGCCGCCCGCAGAAGTTCCCATATCCGACCCTCCTCAGACGATGTAGTAAAACCACTATCCACCTACGGACAATTACCATTTCGCTTGTAAATATTGCGCAAATGTCGCATGTCGCAAATGTAGCATATAGTATAATATTTAAATCACGTACCGCCGCTGCAAGATGCCGCCATTTTTTACTTGTAGCTGAAAAAGTTACTATAACATCGTGCTTGCAGTTGAAAAAATTTCTCCCACACCGGTGGACATGCGATATTTGCTTGATATAGTGTCGAGTGTTATATCGTGCGTCGCGTGTCGTATCGTGCGTCGAGCAAATGTCGCGTGTCGACGTAGGGACTTTTAGGTCGACAGGCGACATTTGCGCAACATTTGCTTGATATAGTGTCGAGTGTCTTATCGCGTGTCGCGCGTCGTATCGTGCGTCGCTAAAATGTCGAGTGTCGCGCTCGAAGGTCGACACACGACAATTGAAGTCGACATGCGACAATTGAAGTCGACATGCAAAGCAACACGCGACATTCATCGCGACGCACGATATGACAGTCGACAATTCAGTCGACAGTCAAGATTTTCTGCAATTTTTTTTTTCTAAAACCCAGCGCGATATGCGACACTAAAATCTTGATTGTCGCATGTCGACTTCAATTTTCGAGTGTCATATCGTGCGTCTCTTGAATGTCGTTCGTCGACCTCGAAGGTCGACACGCGACAATCAACTTGGCCCTATCCGGATTCCGTAATATATGCAACGGACGTATATGGATGTCAGCCCGCCATTTACATGAAGTTATACAACAATCAATGGGCCGCATGCATACTCAAGACATGACTAATTAGCGAGATAATCAATTAGTAATTAACTTGGTGCGTTCTTCTCGTCTAGTTTGACGTTATGTAGAAGATACCATCTGTACTAGCCATCTCGCATCGCTCTAAGAAATGTATTCATGCATTAATTAATTGGCTGAGTTACATCTATAATTAGAAGATACATGTACAATAGGTCTGGCTATCTGGCCTTTTGGTGTCTGATTGCATATCTATTAAAGTATTCACGACATTGAACTTGATGCAAAACAAATACATTATTACTTTCCTTATTAATATATCTAAGGCATTATCTCACAACACAATATTATCGAAAATGATGTTGGTTTCTTTTGCGTTTAAGCGAATATGGGTAAATTATTTCCGATTGTCACGAATTTTCACAATGAACTGCGTTTGACTTATCATTATGAAACAATAATGAAATGGACTTGATATGCATATAAACATAAATCATTTTTCTTTTAATAGTTTTATTTGCTTTACACAATGAAATAATTGTTTTATTGAAGACTAAGTAAAATAATATTGTATTTTTCCGTTTATCTCCCGTTGAACAGATAAAAAATGTAATTCATTTGAAAGAGTTCTTTTGGAAGTCCTGCTGTGTCTTCGTGAATGCGTCTACCTGCCCCTATGACCTTTAAGGAGAGCCGTGTTACGCTATTATAACGTAACACGCAATTGACTATTTCATAAGGCAAAATGTTATTTAAAGCATACTCTTCCGCGCCGCGACTTTTTTCTCAATGTGACCAGCATAATGCACTACTTTTAATAACATAAAGTATACCTCCGCAAACTATTTCTCGGCGCGAGTTGCCTTCATTCCTCGATGTTTGACTGATTAGATGAACGGTAGTGGTCTGGGAACTGATTTTCAAAACGCCACTATTAAACTTAGTTGTTCTTGCGAAGAACTAAAAATGTTATATTCACTTCTATATACTTGCGGCATCTAATCATTCCAATCTTTAACACAGAGATATAAGGGTCAATTGGGTTGAAACGAAGTGTTATTTATCATACCACCGCATTGATATCTGCCTAATATAACGTTGCCTGACATATTTTTTTATATCATGGTCAACAGGAATTTATTATATCAATGTACTTTGATGTAACAAGTACATCAAAGATATGTACAGTGACAGCGACCGTCACAAGGAACTGGGCGAGTGCGACAAGTTGCTCACACCAGATGATCCTGAACATGACTTTGATTGCGCAGAACCTAGGTTGCAAGAAGTCAAGGACATTGTAAGGAAGGCCAGAGCGTCTTCAGCACCAGGACCCAATGGAGTACCGTACAGGGTATACAAGAACTGCCCCAAGATCTTGCTACGGTTGTGGAAGCTTATAAAGGTTGTTTGGAGGAAAGGAGAGCTTTGCAGAGAATGGCTGAAGGCAGAGGGATGTTTTATTCCTAAAGAAGAGGATTCGTCAACCCTTGGTCAATTCAGGACTATCTCTTTGCTGAACGTGGAAGGGAAGATACTCCTCGCTGTCCTTTCAAAAAGAATGACCTCTTATTTGCTTCAGAACAAGTACATAGATACAGCTGTGCAGAAAGGAGGAGTACCCGGTGTATCTGGGTGCATCGAGCATACCAGTGTCATCACCCAAATCATCAAGGAAGCACGCGAGAACAAAGGAGACATCGCATTGATCTGGCTTGACCTAGCAAATGCATATGGTTCTGTTCCGCATCAGATGATACAAAAGACTCTACAATTGTATCATGTACCCGTTCGATTTCGGCAGATGTTGCGGCACTATTTCGACGGCTTCATCATGAGATTTTCAACAAGGGCAATAACCACTGACTGGCAGAGACTTGAAGTAGGCATCGTTACCGGGTGCACAATTTCAGTGGTGCTGTTCGCAGCAGCCATGAATCTGATAGTGAAGTCAGCGGAGAAGCCATCAAGAGGACCCAAAATGACTTCGGGGTGTATCCAACCACCAACGAGGGCATTTATGGACGATATGACTATTACAGCAAAGTCGTACGTCGAGGGAAGGTGGATGCTGCAAGACATTGGCGAACTTATCGAGTGGGCCAGAATGAAGTTCAAACCCCAGAAATCAAGGAGCATGGTTTTGAGGAAAGGAAAGATTCAAGAGAGTGCAAGATATAGAATCAAAGATCAGCTCATCCCTACTGTTAAGGAGCAACCAGTGAAGTGCCTCGGGAAGTGGTTTCGAGACTCACTCAATGATAAACAGAGTATCAAAGACACGGTAGTGCAAATGGAGAACTGGTTGAAAGATGTGGACAAGTGTGGTCTGCCAGGAAAATTCAAGGCCTGGATTTACCAACATGGCATCCTACCACGCCTATTGTGGCCGCTGCTGGTGTACAGTGTACCGTCATCAACAGTGGAAGCAATGGAAAGGACAATAAATTCATTCCTCAGGAGGTGGATGGGGGTGCCAAAGAGTTTCACCAGCCTCGGTTTGTACTGCACAGGCAGCAAGCTGCAGATACCTCTCAGATCACTGACGGAGGAATACAAGGTCACAAAGGCCCGGAAAGTCATTATGCTACGAGGCAGTAGAGATGAGAAGGTTAGAGAAGCAGGAGTGCAGGTCAACACCGGGAGAAAGTGGAGGGCCGACAAGGCAGTTGAAGAGGCTGAGGCTCGTCTTCGGCACAGCGACATTGTCGGTAATGTTGCACACGGGCGACTAGGCTTCGGATGCGTCACCCGTTCGCAGTGGAGCAAAGCCAGTGCAAAAGACCGACGCACCCAAGTGCAGGAAGAGATTCGCCGAATGGAGGAAGAATCCAGGCTCACCAGAGCTGTTACCCTACGGAAACAGGGAAAATGGCTGAACTGGGAGGGAGTACCCCAGAGAAAGCTTACATGGAATGCGATCTGGACCATGGAAAGCGACAGACTTAGTTTCTTGCTCAAGTCTGTCTACGACGTGCTGCCAAGTCCAACAAACCTAGTGACTTGGGGTCTTGCCGAAAAGCCAGATTGCAAGCTCTGTGGAAGACCAGCAAATCTGGAGCATGTCCTGAGCTCATGCAGGACAGCCCTGTCTGATGGTCGATACAGATGGCGTCACGACAGGGTTCTTGCTTCAATCGCCGATCATCTAGATCAAGCACGAAAAGCGCAGAAGATGACCAACAAAGGCCCCTCATTCATTTCCTTTGTCAGAGCCGGAGAAGAAGGGGCAAAAGCCAAACGCGCATGTGGGATTCTTGGAACGGCAACAGATTGGAGAATGGAAGCAGACTTGAAGAAACAGCTCAAGTTTCCACAGGAGATCACCGTGACAAACCAGAGACCCGACATAGTACTGTGGTCAGCTGCATCAAAACAGGTTGTGATGGTGGAGCTCACAGTACCATGGGAGGAGCGGATTGAAGAGAGCTTCGAACGGAAGCGCGAAAAGTACCAGGCCCTCACAGATACCTGCACAGAGAAAGGCTGGAAGGCATGGTGTTTTCCAGTGGAGGTGGGCTGCAGAGGTTTCCCAGCACAATCACTGTGGCGCACTTTCAGCAGACTGGGGGTTACAGGACAGGTCCGGAAACGGGCCATATCGGTTGCTGCACGTGAAACAGAGTCTGCTTCCTTGTGGCTATGGCGGAAGAGAGAGGAGAAGTGGATAGGTGGACACAGGGCTGTCGACTAGGGACTGGCCACCGAGACCTGGCAGATGAGGAAGTGTAGCGGAAGCTTACTATCTCCTGGCCGGAAATTGATCACTTCCGGTCGGCACACCATAGGAGGACGTAGTGGGACAGTGCCGAAACGCCCGATGAATATGGACCCACCTGATGAAGGAGATAGTAGCAGCATCACGGCTGTATCTGACAACTATATCTTCTGGATATCCAGTGACTGTTGGGAAAGACCAGCTGACAACTGTGAATAGCACAGTGACACCATGGAGAGACAGGTGGCAGCTAGGAAAGACTGGCATAGGGGTAAACTGTCCCAGCAAGTCAGTTTACGTTCTTCGTAAGAAGAAACCCGAGCAAGCTACAGAAAGACAACACAATAAATACCCCCAAGGTCGTACGAGAGTGGGGGAGGATGATCGACCTACAAGCCAACAGGTAACGAACACGCCCGATCAACCGACAACGAATCAGAACACGGACTGGGCAAGAACATGTAGTTGTGGGAAGGTGTGTAAGAATAAGGTGGGACTGAAGATTCATCGCACAAAGATGGGATGCGCACCAATCCTAAATCTGTTGCAACGCGCAAGGCAACTTGGTGAGACGGAGGAGGAGCTGGATCAGGATGAACACCACAGTGTCCAGAGCCTCCACGCATCAGAAGAGGGTGAGGTAACCATTGATAACGCAGAGAGGACTGAAGATCGAGCTGCGGTAGAATCTACAGAGCGGCGGAAGAAAGTGATGTGGCCCGCAAGTACAGAGAGAGCGAAGTGGAAGGCGTTTGAAGAAGAGCTGGAACTGGTGATGGAGAACGTTCTGAAAGGCAAAGTAGAGAGCAAGCTGCATGTCATGTCTGAGCTGATCTACACATTTGGAAAAGAGCGATTCGGAACAGCTAAAGAGAAAGTCGGACAACCCAAGGTTGGCGGGAATAGAAGACTGCAGAAGATTTCCAACCTAAGGGGAGAACTCAGACGCTTGAAAAGCAGATACAGACAAGCAGAGGATGAGGAGAAACAAGGTCTGGCAGAACTGAGAGATGATGTACGGAAGGAGATCCAGTGTTTACGGAGAGCAGAGAATCTGCGCCGGAAGAGACACGAGAGAAGGCGAAAGAGAGCTCAGTTTACTAGCAATCCATTTCAGTTTGTGAAGCGTTTGCTCGGAGAAAAGAAGACAGGCGAACTTCAATGCACAAAAGAGGAGGCAAACAAGTACATCAAAGATATGTACAGTGACAGCGACCGTCACAAGGAACTGGGCGAGTGCGACAAGTTGCTCACACCAGATGATCCTGAACATGACTTTGATTGCGCAGAACCTAGGTTGCAAGAAGTCAAGGACATTGTAAGGAAGGCCAGAGCGTCTTCAGCACCAGGACCCAATGGAGTACCGTACAGGGTATACAAGAACTGCCCCAAGATCTTGCTCAGGTTGTGGAAGCTTATAAAGGTTGTTTGGAGGAAAGGAGAGCTTTGCAGAGAATGGCTGAAGGCAGAGGGATGTTTTATTCCTAAAGAAGAGGATTCGTCAACCCTTGGTCAATTCAGGACTATCTCTTTGCTGAACGTGGAAGGGAAGATACTCCTCGCTGTCCTTTCAAAAAGAATGACCTCTTATTTGCTTCAGAACAAGTACATAGATACAGCTGTGCAGAAAGGAGGAGTACCCGGTGTATCTGGGTGCATCGAGCATACCAGTGTCATCACCCAAATCATCAAGGAAGCACGCGAGAACAAAGGAGACATCGCAGTGATCTGGCTTGACCTAGCAAATGCATATGGTTCTGTTCCGCATCAGATGATACAAAAGACTCTACAATTGTATCATGTACCCGTTCGATTTCGGCAGATGTTGCGGCACTATTTCGACGGCTTCATCATGAGATTTTCAACAAGGGCAATAACCACTGACTGGCAGAGACTTGAAGTAGGCATCGTTACCGGGTGCACAATTTCAGTGGTGCTGTTCGCAGCAGCCATGAATCTGATAGTGAAGTCAGCGGAGAAGCCATCAAGAGGACCCAAAATGACTTCGGGGTGTATCCAACCACCAACGAGGGCATTTATAGACGATATGACTATTACAGCAAAGTCGTACGTCGAGGGAAGGTGGATGCTGCAAGACATTGGCGAACTTATCGAGTGGGCCAGAATGAAGTTCAAACCCCAGAAATCAAGGAGCATGGTTTTGAGGAAAGGAAAGATTCAAGAGAGTGCAAGATATAGAATCAAAGATCAGCTCATCCCTACTGTTAAGGAGCAACCAGTGAAGTGCCTCGGGAAGTGGTTTCGAGACTCACTCAATGATAAACAGAGTATCAAAGACACGGTAGTGCAAATGGAGAACTGGTTGAAAGATGTGGACAAGTGTGGTCTGCCAGGAAAATTCAAGGCCTGGATTTACCATCATGGCATCCTACCACGCCTATTGTGGCCGCTGCTGGTGTACAGTGTACCGTCATCAACAGTGGAAGCAATGGAAAGGACAATAAATTCATTCCTCAGGAGGTGGATGGGGGTGCCAAAGAGTTTCACCAGCCTCGGTTTGTACTGCACAGGCAGCAAGCTGCAGATACCTCTCAGATCACTGACGGAGGAATACAAGGTCACAAAGGCCCGGAAAGTCATTATGCTACGAGACAGTAGAGATGAGAAGGTTAGAGAAGCAGGAGTGCAGGTCAACACCGGGAGAAAGTGGAGGGCCGACAAGGCAGTTGAAGAGGCTGAGGCTCGTCTTCGTCACAGCGACATTGTCGGTAATGTTGCACACGGGCGACTAGGCTTCGGATGCGTCACCCGTTCGCAGTGGAGCAAAGCCAGTGCAAAAGACCGACGCACCCAAGTGCAGGAAGAGATTCGCCGAATGGAGGAAGAATCCAGGCTCACATGGAATGCGATCTGGACCATGGAAAGCGACAGACTTAGTTTCTTGCTCAAGTCTGTCTACGACGTGCGGCCAAGTCCAACAAACCTAGTGACTTGGGGTTTTGCCGAAAAGCCAGATTGCAAGCTCTGTGGAAGACCAGCGAATCTGGAGCATGTCCTGAGCTCATGCAGGACAGCCCTGTCTGATGGTCGATACAGATGGCGTCACGACAGGGTTCTTGCTTCAATCGCCGATCATCTAGATCAAGCACGAAAAGCGCAGAAGATGACCAACAAAGGCCCCTCATTCATTTCCTTTGTCAGAGCCGGAGAAGAAGGGGCAAAGGCCAAACGCGCATGTGGGATTCTTGGAACGGCAACAGATTGGAGAATGGAAGCAGACTTGAAGAAACAGCTCAAGTTTCCACAGGAGATCACCGTGACAAACCAGAGACCCGACATAGTACTGTGGTCAGCTGCATCAAAACAGGTTGTGATGGTGGAGCTCACAGTACCATGGGAGGAGCGGATTGAAAAGAGCTTCGAACGGAAGCGCGAAAAGTACCAGGCCCTCACAGATACCTGCACAGAGAAAGGCTGGAAGGCATGGTGTTTTCCAGTGGAGGTGGGCTGCAGAGGTTTCCCAGCACAATCACTGTGGCGCACTTTCAGCAGACTGGGGGTTACAGGACAGGTCCGGAAACGGGCCATATCGGTTGCTGCACGTGAAACAGAGTCTGCTTCCTTGTGGCTATGGCGGAAGAGAGAGGAGAAGTGGATATGGGGACACAGGGCTGTCGACTAGGGACTGGCCACCGAGACCTGGCAGATGAGGAAGTGTAGCGGAAGCTTACTATCTCCTGGCCGGAAATTGATCACTTCCGGTCGGCACACCATAGGAGGACGTAGTGGGACAGTGCCGAAACGTCCGATGAATATGGACCCACCTGATGAAGGAGATAGTAGCAGCATCACGGCTGTATCTGACAACATCATGTGTGAAGGATGGTCATATTACTCGGAATCAATTATAAAGTAATCATTTTTAGTAAAATCGAATCACATTGGAAAAAAAACACAATTTGATACCAAGATGTACTATATTTAAAACACAAAATTCAACACAAAAAGGAAAAAACATTTTTTTACAAATATTAAGCGCGCGTGCTCATGACGTCATTATTAGCACGTCAAACGACAAAGGTCATATTCATTTCCGCTAAAACTGCAGCTTTTTAGCGATTTTTTTCATTAATTCTTTAAAATCGGGGACGTAGAGGTATGATAAACAGAAAAAAAGGTTACGGCCTGATCTTTTGTAATATATCAGGCTCGTCACGAATAAAATAACGGCTCGGCAAGCCTCGCCGTTGTATTATTAGAAGCCTTGCCTGATATATTACAAAAAGATCAGGCAGTAACCTGTTATTCTCTATATCCAGATCGCGTAATCTGCAAAGCGGCATAAGAAGTTTAAATTAACTTCCCAGGCGATGCAAACGTTGAAGATGGTTTCATAAACATATCATAAAACTGTCGACATGCTTTTCATTGTTATCGTTCTTTGTTGTATATCGAACAAGAATTAGTAACAAACGTGTAAGAGCACACCTTGCACCAGAAGGTTTTGCTGCGCTCAGCTACGTAGCCTGTAAAGGCATTTGTGTCAATCAATGAGTATATAAATCACTTAACAAAAGTTTCATTTAAAACAGAGATGGCTAATTCGCTAAACTTTTGTTATAAAGGGTATGCATACGTTCAGATTTTAATAATATATCAGTTAATAAGGGAAAATATGAGCATGAAATATTAAATAATATACCGGTATGTTATGTTTACAACTAAAATGGTTAATCCCGATTGATTGGCAAAACTAGAAAATGTGTCATATAAACGGAAAGTTCCACATTACCATATACATGTATTGTTATGCAGGTACTGTGCACTTGTATTGGTGTACATAAGTAAACGAATACCATAGATTTTAGTGCTAAACAGAGCGTCAGTGTAGCCAAATTAATTTTTTAACGCCCGGGGAACGTTTGCAACAAGCAGTGATTTATTAAATATAACAAATGGAAACTTCCAATCAGAATTCGTGTCTTCTGAAAGGAGCGTTTGGCTAATTAAATCACAGATGAAAACGTAGAAACGACAACAAAGAGATACACATCCCTTTTTCTTAGATAAATATTTTAAGCGCATGTGATTATGCTATATGTATGTGCATATTGGCATGCTGTTGTACAGGTAATTTGAGTAACACGTGTTTACAAGAATGTCTTTTTGGATTTTTCTGGATTTCTTTCCATTGTATCTGAATATTCTGTGGCTATTTCCTCAAATGTTCGGTTGTTTTGATCAGTAGCTAGGTCTGGTTTGTTCACATCATTGTTTTGATTTTCGGAGTCAGGGTCTGGCTGATTAGCTGAACCTGATGCCGTATTGGAAACCAGTCCTGGCTTATTAACATAATTTGTTTGTATTTCTGAGTAACTTGAGCCTTGTTTTGTGCTGTTTTCAGTAGATAATTGCTTTATTTTGCTAACTTTTCCTAATCCGCACACATTATTGACAGTTTCTGTGATACTAGTATCAGGTTTGAAATCTATTGTAACCGCCTTCTTTGCAAACATTCCGTGTAGAATAGATTCTGCCTTAAATGACTCATCATGACAATTACTGTACATAATAAATTGTGAGGTGATGCTCTTTGTGGCCATACCTTGCATAATATCGCGTGCGTGGAAACAGTATTCATCTTTAGTGTATTTAAACATTCATTTATTTCCTCTCGTAAATTGTGGAATTATGTTCTAGGTTTTATCAAGTGACTTTGTACTTTCCTTTAAGTCTTGTTTTAAGTCTTGTTACCTTTGTATAAACTTCTCACGTAAAGTATCATGTTTTATTGTCAGCTGCTCAACATACCCTTCGTGGTGAAGCGATGCCATCTTATCAGCTGTCCGTACCTGACTGGAACAGTATCTGTAATAATAAAAGTTTTAGACCATTCATAACCAATATTACATCAAGTTTGAAAATAAAACTGTCGTTTTATGGGAACACCCAGTGAGCGGGCAAGTAGTTTAAAGGGCGGCTGGAAAAAATATGTGTATTTCTTGATGGAAATGATAAGAATTATGGTACAGAGTGCATTGTGCAAAGTCCCTACTTCCAAGGACAATGATATATTTCAGGGATAAAAGATCAATGAAAGACTATAGATTCTCAACTATTTGTTCAGAGCGTAACTTCATCCAGCACGGATGGATTTTTAAATGAAACTTGACGGAAGTGATAAACATCATGGAGTGGTATGTTGCACTTTAAACCAAAGCCACTTTGTCAAAGGTCAAAGGTTATTAATATAGATTACATAAACGGGTCTATTTGTTAAATTGACCGTTATGTGTTTAAAATGATATTTGGATGCATTTCTTGCATTGCTCTGGGTTGGATTCGAACCAGCGATCCCTTGCCTACAGCCTAGGCTGGACTACGCATAATTGCTTCTTCTCAAACACTTATAGGGTTTCTTGGAATCTTTCCAAATGAAGAAAATTGACAGTGCGATATAAAAGTACTTACTGATGACTGCAGTTGCTGCAAACAGTGAGTTGATCATGGTCCTCACAGAACAATTCCAGTTTCTGACCATTGTGATTCAGACATTCGTCTGATAAATATTCTTTTCCATTTGCGACCGACCTATTTGCGGAGTCTTTTCTTTCAAACGCAGTGTGTTTTTGTACATATTATTATGAGTTTCATACAGATATTACAGACAATTTTTGAACAGTTTTCACAGTAAAATTTAGCCTCATTCTAATGACAAATATCACAAGGAAAGTCGTGGATTATGTCTGATCCCTTGTTAACTGATCCCTCAAAATCGGATGCCATCGCCATGATCAAATTGCTGAACACTGTTGGTCAGTAAATGATGTTTATGTTATGTTCAACCTCGCTCCACTCTTGACTTTAAGCTGTTTAATTCAACTTTACTACTTTTATTCAGTAGCTGATAATGTATGTAAACTTGCATTTGAATGATACTCGTCATATCTCTGTTCAGATTATCTGCATATTGGATTTAGAATGTTAGCTCATGTTTAACTGATTAACTTCAACAATGACATGTTTTGATAAAAAAACAATTTAAATGGTTTACTCATACAATCTGACAACAAAATGGCTGTTTGATAAATTTGTACCTAGATTTCTTGGGGTAAGTATGCCAAAAATTGAATTGCCTAAATAATTTTTCAAACTTTATAATATTAGGGATTGTAACCTTTAAACAATGGTTTGATTTTTACCTCTAACCATTGAATACATTTGTGGAAAGCAATTGTACAACAAATATGCCACCGTCCGTGGAAGAGTGGTTGTTTATGTGGATGGTTCGGGCTATTCTTTCACATGGATTGAATATATATTTAAATTGTTATTCGCCTAGGGCAATGTGCTATGTAACGTACAAATCTAATGCTTCTTGATGAAAGGTCAAATATCATTAATGTTTGTTTTTGCTATGTAACTATCATGCATTGGATGATTTTAATCGTATTATTATCCCCATGACCAGACAATGTGTACTACTGTGATGCTCCTTACTACGGAATACCGTTAGGGCCATCGAGGTTACACATTAAAATCCAGAGGGCGACAATGCGATAGTGCGATAGTACGATGGCGACAATGCGATAGTACGATGGCGATAATACGATAGTACGATGGGAACAATGCGATAGAACGTTCACGTTGTCGCATTGTCGCCATCGTATTATAGGATTGTCGCCATCGTACTATCGCGTTGTCGCATTGTCGCCATCGTACTATTGCATTGTCGCCATCGTAGTATCACGTTGTCGCCATCGTACTATCGCATTGTCGCCATCGTACTATCACATTGTCGCCATCGTACTATCGCACTATCGCATTATCGCTCTCTGGATTTAAATGTGTAACCACGGTATTCCGTAATCTACAAAAAATACGATGCGCATGTGTACCGGATAGCGATTGACGACAATGCGACAGTACGATGACGACAATGCGACAGTGCGACAATACGATGGCGACAGTGCGATAGTACGATGGCGACAATGCGATAATACGATGACGACAGTACGATAACGCGATAGTACGATGGCGACAATGCGATGATTCGATGGCGACAGTACGATGTGACTTTCGCATTGTCGCCATCGTACTATCGCGTTATCGTACTGTCGTCATCGTATAATCGCATGGACGCCATCGTACTATCGCACTGTCGTCATCGTATTGTCGCAATGTCGTCATCGTACTATCGCGTTGTCGCATTGTCGCAATCGTACTATCGCATTGTCGCCATCGTACTATCGCATTGTCGCCGTCGAACTATAGCATTGTCGCCCTCTGGTTTTTACTGTGTAACCACGATGGCCCTAACGGTATTCCGTACCTTACTGTAAAGTAAAGCGTAGCAGCCATAAATATAAAACGAAAAAAACCAAAAGTATTCAACTTATGATACAAACCGAAGTCATCTGGATAAAATGGCTAATACCTTAATTTATCAGCAATTACAGCATGTACTGAAGAGAATTTTGTTTAACCTAAAGCAAGTTATTCCCTCTTTGGAGCCCCAGTTTGCCCAGTTGGCTTGCAAGTATTTGCTAGGCATGCAATGTTTAAGGCACTCGTATTGGCGGAAAGATTTTAAAATGCCTTAACTGAAATGGTATGTACAATTGATTATTTATGTTAAAAGTATATTGCAACTGTGAGCACACATTATTGTATATGTTTTTGTTTAGCTGCAGTGGTTTGTTTTTTCAGGTGCGAACACTATCGGTGTGTGCAGGCTTGAACCTAGATCCCATCAGGCCGAGTCTACAGCTGGGGAAATCGCATATAATTCCCTTGCGTGGAGTGAGTATTCGTACAAGATGCAATGTTGAACTATTTAAGGTGTAAGCTTTTCATTTTAGCTAAAAGTGTTCATGGTGGGTTGTTGTGGTAAGTCAGTTCCTGTCGCAAACGAATCGAGAGTCCCATAGACACCTGTTATTTGCATTCTCGGAAAGTGCAGTTACAATCCATAACCCAAGCTAGGCATTTAATTTCGACAGCCAGTATTATTTTAAAGCTTCAAGAGCAACAAATTAATTCCGCTTTTGGCATTATTGGTACGCAACGACATTTTAATCTTTTGAACTGCACATTAATGGAAACCAATCTGTAGCAAAATGAGGGTAAAGTTGTCAACAATATGATGATTGACAGATTTTAATATTAGAGACGTAAAATCGTCGTTATTGAATGAACAGTGTTTACAAAATATAGTAAGCATAACACAAAACACTTCTTAACAGTCTTCAACTTAAAACGAAGTGAAGCGAATTCTCTCCACCCACTATTATTTCATATTTACCTGTTATAAAATGCATCATTGTGTTGTCTACTCAAATTTCATTGTCATTTATTGGCACACAAGTCGTAATTGTTCAGATTAAATTCGGGAAATTCCATGAAAATAGCAGGGGCATTTGACCTTTTTTTAAATTCAAACCACTTCAATGCTATTATGGAAATTTTATTCAAACACCGTTATGCCGAAATAACTTAATTTCGAACCAATCAATCCGGTCCATCTCAAGTTTGTATATCTATCATTATTTGAAGCACTTATATGTGCAATCCAAATCTACCGTCTCATCCAATAATAGTAATAATAGTTTGCTCTTATAATACCTCTTGAGTTAATAAACTCAGTTAATTTCAGTATGTCGCTTACCCTTTTAAGTGTATGGTTTGTAGAGTAGAAAATCTTGTCAACATAAATGTTTTAGTTTGGTTTCTTGGTTTACGCAAGCAAAATTATCACATTTAAATAATTAACTTATATTTAGATAGGATATAAAACAAGAGGGCCAAGATGGACATAGATTGACCAGCTTTGTTATGGAACGTTACCACGCCCACACCTTCATGCAGGGCCAATTTTGACCACTGTGACATATTACACCTGTTGTAGTTTTTCTAACAGAAAAAAAATTGTTAAGGTATTTCACTTTTGAATTCTTTATATGAAAAAACTTTGTGGAGTGCCACTATACAATGCTACACACCAATATTTAAACTCTTACCCTTGTGAATTAATGCGACTTGTTCAGGGATTTTCATATAATTTACACGTGTCTTTAAATATACTTACTGACACATATATCACGTTTTAATAGTCTTAACTTATAATTATAACAAAAGAAAAGTGAAAAAAAATCGCCTTCCCTGAGATTCGTCCCCGGAACTCTGGACAAAAATCATAACAGTGTTGAAAGTTTGCAATTTTGATCAGTCTATATCTGTCGTCCGTCATCGGCCTGTGCCCCATCAACATCGACTGTGTATCTACTCTAAATGCAATATAATTTCGCAATATATAGTTCTTGTAAAAAGTCTTAACAACAATTACATTTAAAAGAGACTTTTCACGTTCTAGTATATTGACAAAATAAAAAAAAATGTTTCAGATTCGCAAATTTTCAATTTAGTTATATGATATTTGTGGAAAAAAACAGTAATACTGAACATTTACCATGCTCTAAAATATCAATTATATGCATCTTTTGACGATGTAAAAACCTGTAAATTATAAAGCGTTGAAACGCGAAACGAGTCAATAATTTGATGAGTTTTGTTGTTGTCGTTATATTTTGTGACACTACGAGGATTGCTAGTATAATGTATTTAAAATACAATAATCATAGTATGAGCACGGATGGCCGAAGGGTCTTAGCGATAGATTTTTACTCCAGGGCTCCAGGGTTCAGTGGTTCGAGCCCAATTTAGGGTTCCTTTTTTCTTTCTCAAATTGTATTCTTGTTTTTTACGAGAACTTTTTAAATCAAATGTTTACATTTATGAATATAAAGCATTTAATGACAAACTTCAATACATGGCAAAATTTGTGAAAACGTCCCCTTTTCCACCAAACATTTGAATATTTGAAATATCCGTTCATTTGAAGCATAAACGAGGAGAAAACAAAATATGAAAGTCGAGAAAACAAAATGTAAAGTCGAGAAAACAAAATAATTTACTGTACCGCTCTTTTATTTAGGGTTGAACTCCTCTCTTTTCTATCTCGTTCGACATAGCTAACTTGTTTCCATGAGGTAGTTTCCTCGAGTTGATTTAATTCATGCCTCTTGTTTAATGCATCTTCTTTTTTACCTAATTATTTATCTCGTTCCCACGAGATAGCTAACTCGTTCCCACGAGTTAGTAAGTCGTTCTATCAAGTTAGTATGTCGTGGGAACGAGATAGTGCAATTAAAAAAAATAAAGTGGAGGAATTTCACCTCTATGCCACCGTCGTGAAGGAGGTTTTATTACCATACATATCAAAACATACACAGATATTTAAGCAGAAATGTAGTGAATGCATGAATTGACAAAAATATTATTTTTGATTTATGCATATAACTACGGGATAAGCGATATATAATGATTTTCAGTAATATACACAACGGTTCATTTCACAAGATTTTTTTTTGAAAATTTCAGATATTTAGCTTATATTGCCATCCAGTGTTATACTGCACCAATAACATTAGTCATTGGTCTTAGGTGTATTGATTGCATATTTGAAAATGTCAATAGCGAAGTGTTTATCGCAAAAGAAACGCATTTAATACAAAAATGATATCATAAGAAGAACAATATACAGAGAAGGGCAAGAGCAAAGTTCTTATGAACAAATTTTATCGGCATTTTATCAGAAAAAGGTTGTAATTTCTCAACATATTAAAGTACATGTTAATAAAAAAATGTTTAAAAATAATGGAATTGCATCGGTTTAAATGAAGGTCAAGGTCACTTAAATGAACTTAAAAAAGGAAATCGCCTTTTATTCCATAACTCTCCAATACATAAAGATATTTTTAAGAAACGTTATCCATAATTAATTGAATCATGACGCTGCTTGGCAGTTCATAATGTATTATTTTATAGAGGGTGAGGGAAGGATACTGCTACTGTAAATATGAAAAACATGCTGTTTGGGCGAAAAGGGTACACTTTACAAAAATAAGAAATAGAAAAAAATGTTATTTTTCCGTAACTCGGTAACAAATTAAAATATTGCATTGTGGTTTTTTTTCTCAAATTTTGAAAATCATCCTACTCCAACTTTGTATAAAAAATGAACGTTTTCCTCCATAATTCAAACAATTTGGTTTTTGAAAAAGCGAGACAGCATGACAAGAAAAGAAAATGTTGAGCTCTCATTATTCCGACTGTTTAGAATTTATTCAAGTACAATCACCAAAATGTTTTCATTATCAAACATTCCAATAATAATTGAGTTCGTGTGTTTGCTGTAGTAGACACATGTAGGCCTAACAACACCACTCTTCTCTGTAGCCAATATTGCTCGTCTCTTCGTCCCATCTCTGTTGACCTGGAGGATTGTATTAGAGTCACCTCCACAGACCAGGACCTGTCCCAAGTTTGTCACATGCATGCCAGGTAGGATATCATTCCACTGCAGGACCGGGTCGGTCATTTTGGAGATCACTGCGCCATCCCTGGACAGTGTGATGAGCTGGTCTCTTGCCCCACTCGTTACATATATCCTCTCCCCATCTGGACTGACTCCACAAGATGTAACTGTGAAATTAGGAATAGTAATACCATTATAATGTGTATTCCACTAACTCTCACTGATGTGTTTGGTAGAAAAATCTTCATATAATCAAGGTATAGATTGTAATATCATGATATAAAGGCAAGCTACAGTCATGTTGCAAACGACTGAAAGTTGACTTGAGCTTATGTTATATTGGATTTCATGGATTGTCCTGGGCGATAAATCTTGAAATACTTGACCAACTTGTATGATTTTCACTAATCTGGCATAATACCAATAGCAATACATTGACTATCTCCGGAATCCTCCGTAAGATTGACCTCGTGTCTAATGGTCGCCATCTTTGCTTGTATTAAGTTTTTTACTACCCAAAAGGTAGATTTACGCTATAAATCGTCTGCTGATCCAGAGCTGCATACTACATTTTGACATTGGTTACAAATCACTCAATGTTGATGTATGGCTCCTTTGTCTTCGATTCTCTAAAATCATGGTTTCCAAATAATAACTTATTAAAGGCTTGACACATTTTATTATTTTATGGAGGTGTTAAATTATAAATAATTTGTTAAACTAAGGTTCTGTCCCAAATGATAAATTATTTTTTTAAACTAAGGTTCTGTCCCACTGGTATGTGTGAGGAGTTTTAAACTGTCATGTTAAACCGCCGTATTGCCAGCAGAAATTTAGTGTATTGTAGTGTTGATGTCAGTCAAGATGTTAAATAAGTACCAAAACCATCTGTCAAAACAGCGTGCTTGTTTTCTTGAAATAATAAGACAGTAAACGAGACCGGTTCTTATATTGACACATTTTTATTGCTTTCAATTGTTTTCACAGAATTTTAAAAGAAACACAAAGTGTATATAAAATGTACAAAAAATGTCGTGAATTGGTGGGTCTTGCTGTAGGCATAATTTCAGTTTAAACTTTAAGATAACCGCATGTTCTTCATACAAAACAAGACAGAATTTTAACTTATACCAGCTTCAGAAAACAAAGTTCAGCAGTGTGTAAGAAAAATATTTGGTGATTGTTACCATTGTTATGGTACAACTTGTTCACCAGGCTGCCATTCACCGTGTATTGGTACAGGGTTGTACCTGATGTGATGTACAGGTTGCCTTGGTGATGTGCAATTCCTCTACAGGAATGTTCCAGTTGAAATGTTATGTCCTCTACCAACTCTCCATTAGTCACACTTATGAAGTGGATTTGATTATCATATACAGTAACAGCCACCTGACTTGAGTCAACCCTGCAAATGGACCATGGTTTATCAGAAAAGTCTAAATGAGTTACCACTTTGTAGTTATCATCCAACAACTTGAGTTTGTTGTTCCACATGTCTGTAATAAGGAGCTCGCCAGTGGTTGTCGCACAAATACCCGATATCCAGCATGTATCTGAATCAGTGTCAATTTTTACTGAATATTCTGTATCATGCCTTACTCTCGTTTTCTTTTTCGCGACATTGATTGGATTGAACAACTCACCTGTCACTTTGTAGGATTTATCTTGTGACGGCAGATTGTTCTCAAGTTCAGTTTCTTTCTGAATCAACTGCTCATGTAATGTATCAACATCGGGGGACGGTTGAAGATCGGTCACATTATCAGCCATCAGCTTCACTTTACTGCATTCCCTGTTAAATAAACATCTTGATCCATGTACAGTAAGTAATGATAATCAGATTTGTATCATATTTAGCATTACACTTTAACAGCTTGCTGGAATATCTCACTAAGAAAGTTTATTTTTATGGCACACAACTGAAAGTTTACCTGTTCAATAACTTACTTAATTCAAAAAGGATATCCTTTTTTTACTGTACATACATATGTTTGAGAATTGAAGGTAAGTGTTGAATACACGTTTAACTAGAGAGTCTTACACAAAACCGGATTCATTAGCCTTGGTGAGTGGTTCATGTTTTGTACCAAGCCAATAAACGTGGCCTTAAATCTCACAAAGTTTCGCCTATGAATATATCTATTTCAGTTAAAATAACTAGATTCATTTCAGGCTATATAATTAAAAATTATCTGTATTCAAATAAAAAATATTAAATATGAAAGAAAACAGTTTGAGGCAAAAGCAGTTATATAGATTAAAATTAATTAGTGTGCATCTGGCTTAATCTTTCAAAGATTTTATTATTAATATCTCAAGAAATATTACAGTCAAAATCTCAACATTTTCTTTAGACCATAGATTTTGATATTATCTTTATTGTTAAAGTGTATTCATTACATAAAATTAAGACATAATTCAGTAATAGAAAAAGTTAGTACTGAGAGCAGTACATAAAGAAGATTAGTCGGCCTTCAATATCTCCTATTGTTTCCTAACGTTGCTGCAGGGAAACATATATTAACGGTATAGTGTACGGTATTCTTTACTTATTAAAGCTGTTATTAAAATCGAAACTTTGTTTCATGTTTATCATGCTTTCAATTCCACCGTGTGAAGTCAACAAATCATGTTTGTTGGAATTAAACAAGCCTACACGATTAACTTGTGATAACGCTAGATAACATAGGGCAACAACATAACACAAGAGCTACCGAAGGTATGCATTAATGTTTACACTCTTTAAACGAATATGTCACAGTACGTGACATGATTTATCCATGTCTTCCCCTTATTATCTTACACCCTTAGGAAGATTTAGATTATAAAAATGTATATGGAAAAGATGGTTTAATGCATGTGCGTAAAGTGTCGTCCAAGATAAGCCTTTGCAGGGAAGACATGTTTCGCCTAAACTGGATTTTCTTCAAGAAGGGTCTTCTTTTAACCGAAAATACAATAAAGGCGGAAATTATCGTCCCTGATTAGCCTGTGCTGAAAGCGCAGACTCGTATGTTTTTGTATTGAGACAATGTGAAGAAGGCATACGTCAGTTACACTAACTCAAGATCAAGATCACACATGCGGGTTGAATGTTTTATGTCTATTCTATATAGTATGTGCCTTAAATTGATTTTTTATGAAACTCACCTTAAATTGTTATCAAATTGGGGCAATGGGCAGAAGAGATGAGGCAGTCACACCAACTCAAGGCCAAGTTCATTACTTGAGGATCAAACGAATAATTTCAAGGGCTATTTAAATTGTATATAGCTGTCCTTTAGTCCACCTATGTTATGGTTATTGTGTAATTGTATAGAGTTTCATATACTGCACTGTTCATGAAATGAAATTGAATGGATTTTGTTATGAATATCTGGAATTACTTATTTCTTAAATTTGATTTTATTTCCCTGGTAATTGACCATTTTATAATGATTGTAAGTGTTCCATTAAAAGAGCTCTAAGTATACACCCCATTTAATTACTATTTCATACGCAATTCTAAAACAATACTTGAACGATTGGAATTACCAATTGTAAGCATCTGACCAAAATGAATCATTTAGGACAAGAGTAAGCAAATAAATGAGGATTAGCATATTATTTGTTTAACTCTTTATTTATGAACATTAATAAGCCTGTCGGAATAACATCAAAATACATTATTGCATTAAATCATTTATTTTAGTATCGGACACTATATCGTAAGTTTATACATATTACTTACTGATGGCTGAAGACATTGCATGCAGTTGGTAATAGCTGGTCATGTTCCTCACAGAGCTGTGTTAGTTTCTGATCCTTGTGCTCCTGACTTTGCTCTGATTCATTTTCTATTCCCTTGCCGAATGGCCAGTTTCTCAAGCGTTCTATTCGGAGTGTTTTGTGCGCTTTGTGCATCTGGTAATGATGTTCCACACAGCTGGTACAGTAACATTTTGAACATTTCTCACAGTAGAATTTTGCCTCCTCACATATCTCATTTTCTTCACAAATATCACAAGCATAGTCATCCATAAAGTGTGATCCGATGTTAACTGGTCACTTTAAATTGTATGCCATCTCAGAAAGCTGTAGCGTAGCAAATTCGACAAGCAATTAGGTTCAAAGTTTCGTTATTATTGTAAACATGTTCAATACTCAAGATAAAGACTTGAGTTGCATTTTTATCTTTGCGGTTTATCACTCTGGGTTATCTCTGCACTGTTAATTTAAACACATTATACTTAAAGGGGCCTTTTCACAGATTTTGGCATATATTTAAATGTGTCATTAAATGCTTTATATTATTAAATGTAAACACTGGAACTAAAAAGCTCCAGTAAAAAAAATCAAGAATAAACTTAAAGAAAGAAAAAAAGTAACACTCAACTGGACTCGAACCACTGACTTCTCTAGTAAAAGTCTATCGCTTAGATCACTACCCAATCAGTGCTAATACAATGAGTGATGTATTTTATACTTAAAATTAGCAATCCTTGTAGTATCACAAAATATAATGACAACAACAGAACTCTCCAAATTATTGAATCGTTTCGCGTTTCAACGCTTTATTATTTTCAGGTTTTTAAATCGTCAAAAGATGCTTATACTCGATATTTTGATATGGTTGGTGTTCAGTATAACCGTTTCCTCACAAATATCATAACTGCAACGAAAATTTGCGAATCTGAAACATTTTTTTTTATTTTGTCACATTTCCCAAACGTGAAAAGGACCCTGTAAAGCATAAAGCGGTTCGGTGCATCCAAAACGCACTCTCTAGATTATGCTACCTTTCACTAAAGCTGGGTCCCACTGCCGATCAGATCAACTCGATCAAGCCCGACCAAGCGGTCGGGTACTGATCTTGTTCGGTAGGCATGAGTGGTCGGGGCGGTCGGGTAGGTCGGCATTGGTCGGGCTTCCTACCCGATATTTTTTGACATGTCAAAAATATCGAATAGCGGTCGAGTAGGAAATGGATCGAGAAGCGCTCGGGAAGGGGTCGTGTATTAGTCGGGTAGAAGATGGTATAGTACCAGAAAGTCCGTTTACCAAAAAGGCCTTCCCAAAAAGGCCGCACCAAAAAGGCCGCATTAGTGAACCAAAAAGGCCTCATTGTATACCAGAAAGGCCATACAATATTTTGTATTATCATTTAATAGTTATGCTGAATGTAATTATCATATATATTAAATAATCATAACTTTTTTATTAGTCTACTTAAAAAACCATTAATTTTATAATAAAAGTCGGTAAAAATATCGCGAATTACACACGTATCGCATACAGTATGAATTGTTCGTTAGTCACAATATTTTTCATTGAGTAATAGATGTTTCAGTTTTTTAATAAAAAGCCGTTAATTGTATAATCAAAGTCGGCATAATTATCGCCAATTAGCACGTAGGAATTATCCGTTTAAGAAAATTTTATTTTTCTCTGAATTTTCTGTTTGCATCTAAAAGTGTAACAAATGAGTAATGAAGGTGTTGTAAACTTACGTTGCGGCCAAATATATACAAAATCCAGAATTATTGAGAAATATATAACCCGTTCATGTGTCAAAGTTGTCTATAGAAGTTGCTTTGTTTTATTCATTATATTGGAAAGTATACCGGACTTTATTTGGCGTTTGAAATACAGTGTTTTTTAAATCGTGTAAATTATACGACTTTCTTCACGAGTATTAATTTATTGTGTGTTGATATTGTGTGAGTGTTGTGGTATGAGCATTGTTATAATCGTATAACATAGTCAATGTCGTCAAAAAGTAGCATACACAATATATAGTGTACAACGTTATTCTTGATAACTATATAAAACAATAACATAGAATAAATAAAATATACGCATATGGATTAGTGACGGCTAAAAGACAAATATTTAATATATTAAGCATATATAATTTAGTACATAATATATCATAATATATTATTAATTTCCTCTTAAACTATTTTTTAAAGAATAGAGAATTTGCATGTACAAAAAAACTCGCTAATCAGACCGGGTATCCAAGTGTCAAGGGTCATTCACAGTTTGCGGCATCTGTTTTGATAACGGATTAGTAGAACGCCCACATATGGTGTAAATGACACCTATTGATAATTACTTGAGCATTTAAAATAGTTTCTTAACTTTTACCGATATAAAACTAGCTACATTAAATTCGAAAGACTTAAACCGAAAGAAATAAAAATGCTTTATTCTATGTGATATAATTAAAAATTATAACTGATTGTCTATATTATTACGCATTTCATCAGCATTAAAAATATATTAAAAACAAAGTTTATAATGTCTTTTTTATTAGCCGATTGCATTAGATTGTCAAATTTATTTAACGTTGGCCACCTTTGAAAATATTGTTTTAAATGTTCCTTTCTAATTTCTCTATATAGACGACAAACAAGTAAAAAGTGACACTCGTTTGCTATAGCGTGTCCGTTGCAAAACTTACATTTTCTTTTTTTGCGTAGTTTCTTATTTTAACGACCGCTTTCGATCTCTAATTTATGTGACAAGTATGAGGCGAAACAATTCACCACCTCCGAGTTCCCGGCCAAGGTCGGTCAAGTGTACGATGTTGTGCTGGAGTAATGCACATGTATATTTTATATTTTATTATATTTTTTTAAATTTTGTTGTATTTTGTCACGTTGACTGTATATTCTATGTGATTTTTGTTGTAAATGTATTTTTTGTAATAAAGAAAATAAAGAAAGTTCATACATGTATGTTTTATGTCTTACTCCATTTTGATTTAATTGAAAAAAGAATTCACATGTTAAACAATATTATTATGTAATTATGTTGTATTTTGTCAGTGTGACTGTATATCGTCTGTAAATGTTTGCTTGTAACTGTATATTTTGTTATATAAATTGTGTGACTGTGCTGGTACATTGACTGTATATATCGTAAATGTATATTAAAAACATAAACAACAAATAAAGAAAATAATTAACTACATACCTGTTTTATGACTTATTCCATTTTGATTTTTGTGTATGAAGGATAGGTCACTCTGTGTTACTGCATGTGTCTATGTGTCTGTACTAGTGTTTATGCCCCTTGTCTTGTAGGTGTCCATTTCCTTCTCTTGTGAGATTCAGTCCCTTGTCCTGTGTGCGTCCAACCATGTACCGTGATGTCATATATGTTTTGTCCAGTGAGAATGAGAGAATTCAAAGAAACACTATTCTTATTGGTCAGTTCCAAAACCCTTTGTTAAATTCAGAGTAAATTACTGACCATGCTTTCTTTTGCTCTCTAGCTGTCGCAAGACAAACTTGTATTGCAACTTATATTATATTCTACCAACCTGGTGAGTTGTGAAGTTATTTGTGTTTGCATTTATTTACTTATCTGCAATGAAAATGAATTTAATATTACTTTGAAATAATGTATTTATGTTTGGAAGGTTGTGAAATGTGTTAATTGTGTTATTTTGTGTTGTTTTTTTTTTAGGTTCTTTGTTCTGTTATATTATAAATACATATATACGAGAATTCCGATATACATTCGGACAGTCACATAAATATCGAACCTTGGGCGGCGTTTCTAGTTATTTGACCCCTACCCCACTACATGTATTTGTTTGTAAACACAATTTTGAAACCTAAAATAACAATAATTGCTTTAAGGCCCTTTTGGTTCACTTTCGGCCTTTTTGGTACGCTTTGGGGCCTTTTGGTAAGGCCTTTTTGGTATACGGCCTTTTGGTATGCGGCCTTTTTGGTTTTCGGCCTTTCTGGACCTAAACCTAGAAGATCGAGGTTGATCGTGAAGCAATCGTGTGGCGATCGGATTGACATCTTTTACACGATCTGTACCCGATCCGCTCAACCTCTACCCGAGTTATTTTAGATTGCAACACGATCCACTCGTCCTCTATTCGATTTGATGTACAGATTTACTAGGACTGCTACCCGACGGCTACTCGACCGTACGCGATCTCTTCCCGATTGCTATTCGACCATACACGAGCTCTGTACCCGATCCGCTCGACCTCTACCCGATTTATTTTAGATCGCTTTGTACGACTGTAGTACGACCATCACGATCTGGTCGTGTGAAGATCTGGTGGCGATCGAGCTGAGGTCCACTTGGTCGAGCTGAGATCGTATAGGGCTCGCGTATAGGTCGATATGATCGAGCGGAAATCGGAAAGATGGTTGAGTGGACGTCGTGAATGAGTCGTGTAGGGGTCGTGTGTTATCCGACAAGAGGTCGAGAAGAAGTCGTGTATACCCTTTTTAGTCGAGCTTGGTCGGGTTTTGTCGGGAAATTTTCGGTGATCGGGATGATCGAGTTGATCGGATCGGCAGTGGGAACCCACCTTAACGCTCGATTGGTCATTGTCGACTCGGGTACTCCTTAGATGTACCCCGGGTACTCTTAAATATACTTGCATGTACCCCGGGTACGGTTAATATACTTAAACGTACCCGGTCGATATTAGACTGTACCCGAGTTGTTTTCCCGCCCAAAATCCGATGTCGTAAACGCACTACCGATTACCGTAAAACGATATTGTTTATCTTCAACAAACTGTTCTTTACGAAAAACTGCATCAACATGCTTTTTGAGTATGAGTTTTGATTAATATAGAGGTCATTTAACAGAAAATTGACATAAATGATGACTTAATTAATTTTTTTAAAAGTCGACAACGACCGATTTAGTGATAAAATTCCCGGGTACGTTTCAGTATATTTACCATACCAGGGGTACAAGTAAATATGCTAAGAGTACCCGGGTACATGTAAGTAGTACCCGAGCCGACAATGACCAAACGAGCTTCACTAACACGAATCTCCTCATTCAAGCTTATATAATATTAAGTTAGAGTTTACTTAAATGTTTGGTCTAGTATATTTCAGTTTTATATGGATCACTTGTCATCATTGAACAAACAAGCCTACCCAGTTTATAATAATTGGAATTTCCATCATATGAATAAAAAAGTGTGCTATTCTCAATTAACTTGCTTTTCTTTTTTTAATAGATGAATACGCCCGACAAAAGTTAAAATGCAAATCAGGCTTAAACTGCAGTCATTGTTGTTTTTTTTTTCACAGAAACATCTTTAATAAAAATATGATATTATAAGGGGACAGAAGATGCCAGAACATAAAAATAAGTCAAATACAATTTCAATGTGGTATTCTTATTGTATGACTGGGTGTGTTACAATTTGTGTCGAGTTTCTATTAAATTTTATTTCAGAGCATGAAGAACAAAAAAGGCTTTTAACAAGGGACAAAAGAGTTCACGTGCAAGAGCAAATTATTAATATAAAGTAGATTGTGTATTAACGTTACGTTTTTAATAATATTATATTGTACCTTTGTCAATCTTGTTTTATTATATGGCCTGTACTAAGTTTAAATTCGTTTGTCAAGTATAACCTTTTAGCATATTTGTATATTGATTAATAAGTTTAAGCTGGTGCAATTATGAATTCGTTTTCTAATTAAACACAAACTACCCTAATGAGAATGACATATGTGTGGTAAATATGTTGGATTAGAAAATAAGTTGGATGTGTGATACCCTTTAAACTATTTGAATTAGACGGTTGAATATGGTAGTATGGAAAATTCATAAATCAATAGTGCTTATGAGTAATCATGTGATTATATGCCCACAAGCATTGGCACTAAATTTAATGACTATACAAATGGAACTTTTTCTACTATTTTCCCCATTAGACTAATTGGCCAATTTTCGATAATTCCTAGATTCTTCAGTGAGTCTGGCTGGTGGGCAAAGGTATGTTATTCCCGCCAAAAGTGATACCAATTTTGATGATGCTAGCGTTGGGTTAAAACTTACAGTAAGAGAGGGGACAATGCAAATTTAGTTAAGTTTTAGCTCACCTGAGCACAACTCGCTGATGTTGCGCGCTTTTGTGATTGCCTTTAGTTCGTCTTCGGTCGTAAATCGTGCCTTTACATTATGAAAACCCTTTAACAAATTTATTTTACAATCATTATGACACTTGGTCAGAACATTTGTTCGAATGACATATTGGTCTAGCTCGAATGTTTGTAGTTGAGGTAAAAAACTAGGTCAATATGTCAAATACAAGAAAAGGCTTGTTTCTATACTACACAAATATGATTCGACCCATCTTCATGAATTTTGCATACATGATAGAATCTCCAGAAGTCGGTTATTTTCCCAATCTCCATGAAACCTGTTTAGTATAATTGTTCAAACGATAGCTATGTTTTCCATATATGGCTTTAGTGAAACCTTGTGAACACTCTAGAAGTCAATTCTTATGTCCAATATTCAGGACACTTGCCCCGAACATTTTTTTCTAATGATATATCTGACGATTTTAGAAGTTGTTCCGGTCCATTAAAAAACATGGGTTCAGGGGGGGGGGGCATTTTTCATTATATGGCTTCAGTGGAACATTGAGAACTCTTTAGAATTCACATGTGTGTGCCAAATCAGTATGACAATTTATAAAAACATTTGTTCTAATGATATCTCAGCGGCGCTTAAGATAGTACCAGGTAAAAAGCAGATCAACAGAACATTTACAATGCAAACATCACAAAAGCTACTAAGATTATTAGTTTTCATGTAAGCGACCTAGGGCTTATGTCCAATGGTCAAGATCACTGTTGCTTAATTCAACAATGGTCGCTGCTCAATAATCCTACTCGGGAATGTATTTTGGATCAGTCGGGTCTCAGTCACTGGTACTACAAATTTAAACATAAACACAGCAAATATTTGGTTTGCGATCATTAACTTAAGTTTGTATTGACCATTCTAAATTAAAGTTTTAAAAAAAACAAGATTGCATGGAAACAAACTAAAAATTGTATTTTGGTCTCGTGAGATCAAGGTCAAGGTAACTGTTACTGAAATGAATATCTTAAGTTATGAGTGAGGTATTGCACTAGACTTGTGAAATACGGAATTGGTTTTGAGATTTCATTCAGGGCAATTTGGTTTAAGTTTACTAAAACAATAGATTGTTTTGTGTCAATAACTTATGTTTTTGCGACTTGATCAGACAATTTTCTCTTGATGGCTTATATGCAGACCTAGCTTGATTTTTGTTTGGGACAGTTGGATCAAGGTTAAGGTCACTATGACATAAAATAGAAACAACTTGTTCTTTCCATTTCTCACGTTCTTGTGCTGCATTTTTGTGTGTATGTAGCTTACTTGCGTACCTTGCTTAAGATCACTCACTGATTTAAATTAAATAATAACGAACAAATTGAAAGCTTGGTTTCGTGACTTTGCCATTTACTTGTAAAAAAACATGGAGTTAATGTACCAAAAAAAGCAAACAATATGTATCATAGACATGGATGCCGCTAACATTTCACGTTTTACCAGTGGCATAGAGCGTGTCGCTAAACATGAAGCTCTCAGTTTGTTTGTTATTTGCATGCTGACTTCACAACGGAAAGCTCAATCGATTTTTCTGGAATATTTATACTCCTAAATTATCATATGTTTTCAGCTAATGTATATGCATTGTGTAATGTTAATCCTAAACAGATTTAAAGCTTTAACAGATATACCATAACATTTATCAAACTATTGCAACTACAAATCGTTTACCTATAACAAATCACGTAAAACGTAAATTAAACGATAGTAAAGCACATGGAAATCACAATCAACAATGAAGGTCTTAAGATTTCGAACATTATGAAGTAATATCAAATAACAATTATGTGCTTGATTCTAAAGTGTTCGCCTATGCAGTGGGTGCTTTATATGGCAGATGAAAACTTTAATATGATATGTTATAAATTAGGTAAAAGTAAATGCGTGTAAACCTTCTGGTCTTAAAGTTGAATATTTGCAAATATACATAAATCTTTTAAAAAAACACAACAACATTTGGATCATATATGAGGTTTGGAGCTTCAACGGGTTTAACATTAATCATTTGATCGTTCCACGGTAGTAACCAAATGTTAGTTATGTTTGTATTTTTGTGCAATTTTCCGCAAAGGGACTATTTTCTTCCTAATTTCACTTCAAAGTTATGGTCCTTCATAAGTCACCATATGAAATTATATCGGACAGATACAACACATGTCTATAGTATTAATCATGTATGTTAGCTATATAGTGTGTTCAAATGGTGCCTTTATTTTTTTACCAAAATTTTCTAAAATATAGAGATACCCTATTGTGATAAAAGGTCGGCCATAGTCACTGTCCACTGAAAAAATGCTTTTGAATAAATGTGTAAAGGATTTTTTTTTTCAGTGGACTATCTTCAATGGTTTTACAATATTGAGCTGATACCCGGATGTTGAACTTTTTAAGTACGAAAATGACAAAAATCGGAATTGCATGAAATAGTTAGGTGTCTTGGTCACCGAACGTTGCTTTGAATTTACCATTCCATGATTGCAGTTATTGTACAGATATAGGTTCTGATTATTTAAGGCCGAGACAATATAAACACTATTGCTCAGACCAGACAGAGAGAGAAAAAAAGAGAAATTTGCTTGGACAACGGTCAAACACAGCTTTTGTGTTATGGTCCAAATTAGTGTAGGATTCGAAGTACGAGCTCAGCTTAAATAAAATTATATCTGCAACTAAATGGATCTGTGAGGGATCTGTATTGAGATCTACCAGAAAGTTTTCCTGATACAAGATCAGGCAACGACTGTAGAATGTCTGATTATTAACTGCTAAATTATGTTATTGCCACACACTAAACATGATACATACACACATAATACAATAGTTGCATTTGTTCTTTAGCGGTGTGTTCATTCGAAACTATACTAAGCATTTAGTTTTAACAATACAATTTGTTGGTTGTTTTTTATTGATTCACGTCATATGCTTGATAGTTTATAGGTGAGATGATTATGTTGTGTTTTTTTTTTTAATATTTCTGGTGACTGCTAACATAATAAGTAGAAACATGCCTTAAAAATATTTTTACAGAATTGCATCAATGATAAAAACGTTCAACAGATGGGGTGAGGTATATATATTTATAAGGATCCGAACAACATTTGTCTTGGACAGAATGCAAGGAAGCAAATAGCAACTCCTTAGACGGCTACTGGTTTTCACACTTGTGCATTTGTTGTAAGCGTTGGAGTGTCAATGATATAGTTGCGAATTTGATAGTTAGACTTATTTTAAAGATGGTCATGCGCAGTGCCTCCTATCCAGAGTAAACATGTGTCATATTGCTACTATGCTGCCTGACTAAGTCCCTACAATTGTTGCGGAATTCCGATGTTGTCATTGGAATACCATAAGGGTGGTGAAATAAAGGACCTTGTTGAC